>NC_053431.1:118561500-118814000 GCF_007990345.1 Gossypium hirsutum
AATATAGGCTATTAAATGTAAATTACATTTTACTATTGTAAAAATTACAATTTAATTTTGGCAACTCTAAATTTTTTTTGGTTTCACCCCTACTCTATACATAAACATGATTACAAGTAGCACATCACATGTTAATATATGGTTATTTCGTCAACCTTTCAAAATAAATGACCAATTTAATCTTTAATTTAACCTATAAAATTAATTTATTTATTTATTGAATAAAAAGAATAAAAAACAATTTAACTTTTAATACAACAAATGTAGGAAAAAAAAATAAAGGAAATTTCATTTGATTGATTGATAATTGCTTCTATAAGCCTCTGTAAAACTGACGCAATTAATTTATTTTTATAATATTTAATGTAAGAAAAATATTTATTTCTTTTGTTTTAAGTTTTAAATTAACTTGTTTTTTCATTCTCATAAATAAAAGATTAATTTTCTTAAAGTAAAAGATCTATAATTTATTCATTGCTGCATAATATTTAATTAATTTACATTTTAATTTTCATAGCTTATTTTACACTTCTAATAATTATTATATAGTTTTAAATTTATTAAATATGATTTTTTAAAAAAAAATTGGAGAATTTTCGCTAATTATTTCAAAGGAAACACGTACAATCTTTTTAAGAAACCCAAAATATTTATTTTAATATTGTTGATTTAACTATAAATAAAATAATATAAAAAAAATTATTCGAAGATTCAAATGAGTATAATACATAGTTAAAATGATTTTAATTATAAAAATAAAATTACAATTATAATCCAAAATTTTAATATTTTTTAAGTAAGTAATCTTTCGAGATTAAATTTTTAATTGTTTTTTTATACTCTGATATTACATAAATAATGACAATTATTTGCTAGAAATTAGAACTTTGACTTTTCTATTTTATATAAAAATGTATTAAATTATAACTAATATATTTATTATTTACTTTCATAAAACATGTGTTTATTATTAATATTAATCTTCAATAGTTTGCTTAAAACTAATCATTTATATACTAATAAGGTATTTTAATATTAAAAATCAAGTAGACCCACCATTAATTATTTTACAAAATTAATTTTAAAAAAGTCTATAAAAATCCACAAAAAAAATGTTTCTCTATAAAAAAAATTAAATCATTTTACATCATCACTTTTAATAAATATTTTATAAATGTATTCAATAAAATCATTTTAAAAACAAGTATTTTCTATTTTACATAATCACTTTTAATAGTATTTTTAATTTTTTTTCAAAATTAGTTTAAAAAATGTCTCCTATAATTTTAATTAATTATAAATTAAATACTGTTTTAATAATTTTTCAAATTAATCCTTAAAACAATCTAAAAATCATTATTTCCAAAATAATTTTTTTACAAAATTCTCAAAAAAACCAATGTGTTATTGTATTATTTTTACTTTAATAAAATTATTTTTCATTTTAATTAATTAGCTCTTTATATTCATTTTACTAAATAATTTAAAAAATTATTACTTTATGCAAAATTTAATTCTACATTATTAAAACATAATATTTTTTTTCAAAAATTAATATTATCAATTATGAATTTCAGATTAAAAAACTAGAATGTATATATATATATATATTAAAAGATGTAATATTTTTAATATAAAATGCATTGTTTTTAATAAGTGAAGAAATATAGATCCAACTTTTCAAAATCATGAATATTAATTTTGGTGATACCATACATACCAGTTGCATTTCTTTTTATAAAATATATTTGACTTCCAGGAATTAGGGTGTAGTCTTATTAATGTGTCAAATGTATAGTTACAACTTTCCTTTTCAATTTGTAATTAATAGTAATTTATTTTTTTTATAAAGCCACCTGCATTATATTTTTACTCACGAAAATATATTAAAATCCGACCCTGCCAACTTTTCTAAATTCGTTTTTACGTGAGCCAACTTCACCGTGCCGTCCACAAGTTGATTCACTGTTCTATGCACATGTTTAACAGAAACCTCCCAAGTCCGTCCACGCACCGGTAGAATATCCCGCACCTGCCGTAAACTGCCGCAGCTGTCCCCTAACTAACTGCACAATCCTTGTTTGAAATAATTTTAACCAAACATATTTTCTTCACTAATTTTTTTTTGAATTTTTCAAGAAAATAAAAATGAAAATACCCTTAATTTTGAAACCAAACACACCCAAAGTCTTCCACGCAGGATTGTTTTCATTATTTATAGAGGCTTCATTTGTTAACATTATATATGAGATATATTAAAGTCACATGAAATGTCACCAAAATTAGACATAGATAGTGGAAATTATATACGTTTTTATATTTTTTTAATTTAAAATTTAATCTTTTAATACATTAAAATGTTTTATTCTATTATCCAATTTTACAGCTATAAGAAAGATAATATATATATTTTTTAACTCTCAATATTTACTCTTCTCTTACTTTTTAAAAGTACATAAAATTATTCGAATTTTGTTAATATTTTCAATAAAAAACGAAAAAATAAAATCTTAAAAAATATAATATTTTTAAAAATAAAAGTATAAAAAGTTTTTTAAAAAAGTATTTACTTCTTTAAGGTATGCCCTAAGTTTGAGCAATTTGTTTGATCAATATTAAATCAACTTTTAATATATATTTTTTAATTAAATTAAAAAAATACTTATCCAAATTTTATTCCAATATGTATTGATCAGAAGAAAAGTAAATAACAATTTTTTTAATATTTTTGAATTATATATTTTATAATGTTATGATTTTTTTTAAAATGTTTTTTTAATTTTGAAGTTTTTTATTTTTATAAAATTTAAAAATTTTAAAGAATAAAAAATAATTTGACAAAAAAATTGTAAATATTGTGGGACAACAAATATCTTTACCTTTTTTATAATTACAAAATAGGACCAAAGAATCAATTTTTTAAATAAAAAATACAATGACTTAAAATTTCAAATTTAAAGTACACAAATTAAATTTTAAATTTAAAAAAACTATAAAAACATTTGTGATATTTAAACCAAATCCAATCAAAAGTTAAAAATTATTTAAAAAATCATTGAAAATAAAATATTATCAAAATAATTTATAAAAGTTATCATAATTTGTAAAAATATGATCAAAATTATACGAAGGACTGCCCAATTATATAAAGGGTTAGTGGAAATCATAACAAAATTTCCAAAATGATAAAGGTGTTATTCCAATTATATATCAGATGCCACTGCAATTTTATCTAAACCTATCTCCTTATATTATCAATTTTTTTAATATATAAGTTGATATATGAATTTCATTAATCGTATAAAATTTGATTGTGATTCAAATAAATATATAAAGTTTTAATTTTGATTCAAGTGTACACATTTAAATAAATACATCACTTTATTTTTATATAGATAAATAAAATTATTTATGTACAAGATATGTAGACGTAAAATGGTGCACTATCAATAATTGTGTTAGTGATTTATAAAATTTGAATCAAATCAAAATTTGGTAAAAGTATCATGGAGGCTCTTGTATTAGGAGTCAGATTGCATTTTGTCTCTTTTATTAAAAAATGGACAATTTAATCCTCATACGTTTGATCAAAAAGCAAATCGGTCCTTTTTCTTAAAATTTTCATTCGCTTCTACTATTAAAAACTAGTGTAACACTAACAAATAACCAGACTGTGACATGTGACATGCCACGTATGCCTCGTGCTAACATATAAAGATTAGTTTTTTAACTGTAGAAATGAATGAAATATTTAACAAAATGACTAATTTGCTATTTAATCTAATGCACAAGGATTGATTTGCTCATTTTTTGAGTAAAAATGAGGTAAAATGTAATCTAATTAACTCTTAATACAGGGGCCTCTATGGTACTTTTACAATCAAAATTTTATGTATATAATTGCATAAAATCATAATTCATGTATCAGATTATGTATTTGACCAAAGTTGATGAATTATATTAAATAATAGGAAAACTATATTGTAGGTTAATAAAAGATATTACTTAAAAGGAAACAAAAAATTACCAATTGAAGCAATGACTTTTGTCATCATTCCATAAATATTTAATGTACAAAATTTCAATATTTGAGCCATGTATATAGTTGGGTTTCAGGTTTTATTTCGCTTGCATTTATAGATGATTTAAGATAAATATATATTATAGTATAATACTATCTTAATTAATTCTCCAGCTGCTGTGATTAATTCGTCATATAGTTGCCATTAGAGGCAATGACTTCACCAGCTTTGCCTATTTTTTCCAGTACAGGCTTTAGATTTCTTGGGTGCACGTCCATCACTAGACCATATTTCATGAACAATGTTAATGACATTTTCTGCTCCATCCGATGTCCTTCCGCCACTGTCAGACGGTGGCGTAACAGTACCGCCGCGGCTATTGATTTCATCTGCAGGTAAGCTAAATCCTTTCCTAAACAAATCCTAGGACCTGCGTTGAAAGAAACAAATTTGTATGAATCTTGGGTCTCGAATTTTTTGCCATCTTCTGTTAACCATCTTTCTGGTTTGAATTCTAAACAATCTTCACCCCATATAAATTTCATCCGACCGGTTGAATATATGGAATATGTGACATTTGATCCCGCTGGGATAAATGTTCCGTTCGGCAAGACATCATCGGCGATTACATGCTTTGAGTCTTGTGGCACTGATGGGTAAAGCCTTAATGTTTCAGATAGTGCGGCTTTAAGATATATCATTCGATCTACTTCTTCAAACACTAATGGTTCATCAACCCATTTGGAAGTGTCAGATCCACGTGTCTCCATTAGAATAGTGCAAATCTCGATGAGAATTTTGTCTTCCACCCTTGGGTTTTGATTTACTAACCAAAAAAACCAACAAAGGGCAACTGATGACGTGTCACGTCCAGCTAGGATGAAATTAAGTGTCACGTGCTGAAGGAATTCATCTGAATAGGATTCTTTTTTTTTCATGAAACGGGATAACAAATCGTCGTGTTGGATCCCACTTTGATGCTGACTCACCAACTCTTGCTTACGTGTATTTATGATTTCGGATAAGTATTTATCCATGTGTTCAAGGCTTTGGCTCAGCTTGACTTCCATCCCAAGCCGAAGCCATTTCTTCAGCTTCCATACGATTTCAGGCAAAATAAAGCGTTGGAGCGTGGCTTCCGTGGCTCGATCAAAAGCCATTGCGAAGCCGTTCTCTGGAAGTCCAGGGGAAAGTGTTTGAGGGTCCTTACCGAAAGTCAAGCCGCATATGTTATCAAAAGTGAGCCGAAGCAATAAGTCTTGAAGATCAATTCGCTTCCCTTGGAGCTGAGCCGATTCAAGAATCGGGCAAAACCGATACTTAATGGCTCGGCTAACCCACCGTGCCATAGCATGGCGCAGCGTCCGGGTGGTAAATTCTAATGCGGCAGTCTTCCTCTGAAACAGCCACGTGTCTCCATCAGAATTAAAGATCCCATCACCGAGCAAATCATGGAACACAGCTTGCCAAGTAGGCCCCTTAGGGTAATTATCGAACCGGATCTTCAAAATATGCTCCAAATTCTTCGGATCACACGTGACAGTCACGAGACCTTGTTTCCGGGCCAATAATGGAATTGCAGCAATGCAAGTCTGGTACGTGCCACCACACGCGCGGAGATTGTCCGCGATCCACTCATGCATGCAAGTAGAATTCTGGATGAGCCCAGGGAGACTACCCAATAAGGGCCAAACACGTGGACCATTAAGCGACCTTGAAATAAACTTGAACCACACTAAATACGCCACCATGGCTGATAAGATCATCAGAACCGTAGATCCATCCATGTTTAAAAAGAATTTACACGTAAAACAATAACCTTCAATTTCGTAAACCCTAACGAAACCCAGATTCTATATTATGAAGAAGAAAAGGAAAGGAGGAGAAGGTTGTGAGAATGATGAGTGAAGGGAAGATACAGAAGAAGAAAAGGATTATATAGGATAGCACAGAAAGTGAGAAAGGCAAAAAGTAATTAATAAGGGCAACCACATTTGTTGAGATTATATATGACTTAATTTTCTTCTTCTTCTTCTACTAAACACAATGCCATTAATGGCCGACTAGGGTCGTTGGAAAATCATATAAGTGAAATGGCCACAATAGTCGACTTTTTTAATATATATATATATATTTAAAATGAAGATCCAACAACTTTAAGAAGAAAGGGGGCTCACCTAATTTTACAGGGAAGAGCTTGTTCTCCTTAAATTCCAACTATGGGAGCATTCAATGAAGATGTAAATTAGATTGGTTGAGCAACTATTCTCCCTATATATGCCTAGTAATATTCATAAGGGAAAACTACAAAAATAGTCACTTTCGTTTGCTTCCGGTTATATTTTAATCATTTATATTTGAAATGTTACTTATGTTAGTGTTTTGTTACGAAGTGGTCAATCTGCTGTTAATCCCCGTTACCTTCTAATGGTAGTTCTACGTGGCAGTCCAAATGGGTTTTAAATACTAACTTGGATGTTTCGATGGGATGAGAATAGGTTTTTAATTTTTCTTTTGAAAATAAAACACAAAATTATGCCTTAAAACCTAATTTTCTCTTGTTTAAAAATGGAAATATGGGTAACTGCCATGTAGGACTGCCGTTAGGGAGGTAACAAAGCTTAACGGCAGAACATCACTTTGTAACAAAACACTAACATAAGTGACTACAACGTAACATTTCAAATATAAATGACTAAAACGTAATTAGAGGTAAACAAAAATAACTTATTTTATAGTTTACCCAATTTATTTTTAATTTTAAATATAAACATACATTCTCTCTCTGTGTATTTTTTTTCATATATATATATATGAACGTGTATATAACCCATTTTCTTCCTCATATTTAGCAATCTATTATTATGCTGAAAATTTGTTCTTCATGCCATGTGACTGGTTATGGATTTTTGTGAGCAGCTAGCACACATCAGCTAGCATTATTATCATTTCGTTTGGTTACTATTAGGCTCAAAAGCACCAATTAGTGAATTTCGAAATTATCGAATTTTATTTGAACATCACTTTAATTTAAAAAGAAATTGATTTTAAATCGTAAATTGTACAAAGACACCGATAATCATAAAGAAAACTCTATTCATATAACTTAATTAAAGGTTTAAATTTGCATTTAACATATTCTTTCAATTTAGTGTTGATGCCGTTTTTATCCTAATTAATTATTTTTCATTATAGTATATTTTTGTAAAACCATTAAATCTGAGATATATGTGAATGTGGCAATAATGATATCACTATGACATCATTATTCAAAAAATTATAAAAATATATAAAATTAATATTCTTTTAAAATTTTAAAATTTTATAGGCCCGTCTTGCCTCACCTTAAATTCACCCTTTATGGACGACATCTCTGTCTCGAGAGTGCCCTTGCTTGAATTCTTCTTAATTTTCTGTTGGTTTTGTATAATGGAGAAGAAAGTTTATATGGATTTTCACCCAAAAGTTTGGCTATTTTTTAGGTTTTTAAATAAACTATTAGCTTTTTATATACTTTTAAAATTTTAAAAATAATTTATAATCTTTTCTATAAAGTATATACATTTTTTATAGATGATGACAACATTATAGTGTACTTATTGTAACCTATCACGATTCTAAAGTATCATATGCCTGAAAGAAATAATAGTGTTACAAAAAATATCAAAATATATAAATAGAAAGTTCGGATATCAAGTGCGACAAAAAGTAGTGTTAAATTAAAAAATGTGTCAAGTTGAAGGCCAATTACATAATTAAGCCTTAATTAAACAAAAAAACATTATATTTAAAAAAACAATAGTAAATAATAATTTTTTTTGCACAGTCGATGGTGATTTTAATAATTTTCAAATGTATATAATATTTTTAATAAAATCAACATATCTTTCATATTTGTTTTATGATTTTATAGAAATTAATCCTCCCTCTCAATAATATTAACCCGAATATTCTAATTAAAAATATAATGGGTATTATTATTTCATCCTATACTTATTAATAACTATATATATGATTTAAAGTTTCTGAGTTTAAATCGCGATAGTCGCGTTATTATATTATTGGAAGTCAAAAATTAAAGATAAATCCTAACTTGATATAGTAAAAATAATCAAGATATTAATATATCATAGAAGTTACTTTTTTGGATGGATCACTTAATTCATCTCATAATTTGTATAAACTCCACCGACTCTACATAAATTTGCGATTGTTCCCTTCCAAAAGTCAAAAGTACAGCTCCATCATATAAAATTCTAATAATAATTAAAATTAAGGGTTTTAATTTCAAGTTTCATTTTACCTAAATTATTATTGTTATTTAAAGTTACATATATTTGGTTATCGATTGATTTATATAGATCGACAATTAAATTTTTTATTAGACATTATTTTGATCGATTGGATTATATAAATTAATAGTTAAATATTCGTTTACCATAAGTTTAAACTGTGTTACTCTATTTCTTATTCTAATATTGTATAAAAGAAACATTCTTTGTGAGTTAAAATCCAACCCCAAAGAATTAATATGAAAGACGTTAAGGTGTAGGATGGGGAAACAAATTCAAATATGCATGATATGTATATATAGTGTTTGTGTGACACTTAATAATTACAACCCAATTCAACAATGATTAATTTTAGTAGCCAATCATCTTTTTCTTCTTCTGGAATTCAGTACCTAATAAATAATCCCTTTCTTTACTCAAATACCTTCATCAGTGTCGTGGGGACTTTTGATTTTGACTTTAGATGCATGAGCCATAACCCCACACTCACACATATACATATATAAATGAGTAGACAGCAAGAATATTTAATGGTCTGCCAGTTAGGGCCACAACGTTGCAAGCATTTCTGAGTTGAGAGGATGTAAAACTTTGACACGGTTTTCTACAGTTTGAAAGGGTTTCAAAATACTACATCTAAGTTTATGATTTTTGTCATTCAATTTTAAAAATTTATTAAATAATCACTGAATTATTTAAAAGTTTTCATTTAAGTCACAGGATTGTTGGTTTTTTTTCCTTTTTAAAGTCTGACTAGTAAACTTCAAGTGGCAATTTAATGAGCGGTACAATGGATTGATACTTATCGACAAGTAGAAGAACATACCTTAGATCCAAGTAGAATTGATGGCCAGTATTAGAGATCAGAGAATAGAGATGTTTGTATTTTTGTTCGTAAATTCGTGACATTCAAAATTATTTCATGAAAAGAATTGAACTATAGAAAAAAGGGAAAATGAATGCTTTCGACCGGTGCAGGCATTATGAAATGAAAACTTTAATAGTCTAGTGACTTAAATGAAAACTTTTGAATAGTTTCGTGACCATCTTATAACTTTTTGAAATTGAGTGACCAAAACATAAACTCACTAATAGTTTAACGACTTTAGATGTAGTTTACCCAAAAAATTAAAAGATATAATGATAATTTTCAAAAAAATTCAACCCTAATTAAAATTTTACAAAAAATTTCAAGTGAGAAATATTAAATTAAAGTTTTAAATACCACATTTATATTAATGTGTGATAAATATAATTATTTAAATTTTAAATAGAATACCAATAGGGTTTTGGTTCAATAACAAAATTGAGTCCGTAAGAACTTAACATATAAAACGACACAAAAAAAATAACATGGTTACAAATTTACAATATGATACACAAATGTATTCAACAAATCATGAATACAAAATATTTAAAAAAAATTAATTACCACGAAAAAATTATACAAACCATATTACGAATTGAGACACAACATAACAATCAATAAACTACACAAAATATGAAATATAATATAGAAGTGTAATAGAAAAAATAATTAAAACACAAAAAACAACATAAATACAAAATGTACAAATCATATTCATAAACCATGAATTAGTAGAATCTAAAATTTTATATGCATTTATGACCTTTTACACATTTTTAGTGCACTAACTTACTTGTCCTAACCCAAAAGTTCAAATTGAAATTAAGCCAACAACTTCTAAGATATATCTTTCTAATTAAAAAAAATAAAAATACATTTATAACACTTTAAAATATGAAAAATAATAAAAAAAATACAAAAAATTCTCATTTTTTTAATATTTCCTTAATATTTTTATTAAGTTTTTATATTTCCTTATATGTATACACCTTAAAATACCTTATCTGTATATAATGAGTAAGATATTTATTATTTTTACGAAGTCCGTATCTAAAACTACAAATTTATTTTAAAATTCAAATTCATTTATTATTCACATTAAATCTGATTATCACGATTCAAATCTAAACTCTATCAAATGTCCGAATATGCTCAATATCCCTTAAAATTGATCAGATTAATTCAAATCTAAATCATAATATTTTTTGAATTAAACTTCGCACAACTTGAGGAGGTTTGAAGAATACCTGGATACTTGTGAATCCTATAGCAGCATGCTTGGCCATAAAGTTTGCAACTTCATTGTGAACTTTGGAAATATGACAGATACGAATTTTCCAATTTCTCTGTGTTAGCTTATGAATGGCCCGTAATTCTATAATATGACTATCGATAGAATTATCGACTAAAATTGATTCCACTGACAGAGCATTATCAGATTCAAGCTCAACCTGTCGATAACCCTTGTCCCAAGCTAGTCAAAGTCCTTCTAACATAGATCTCGCTTCAATCCTAAACACTTCATCTTCCCTAATGTCATCGAATAACTACGTAACCAATTACCATCAGCATCAAATAAGAGTTAAGCGATACTATACCACTTTGAATATGCTATAGATAATAATTAAATTATTTATCTCAATATTATCCCAATCTATAATATCCAATTTTGAAAAAAATTAAATTGAATATCGAAAAATAGTATAACCATTTTATTTATTATAAAATTTAAATTACTTAAAACAATGCCATTGATTGCCACCACAGCTGACTTGGTTAACCCACTTTGGTGATTTTTATTTTTTTAATTAATGTTATGGAAGGTCATGATAGCTCAAGTATTATAATATCTAATGCACCCAACTGTATTAACTTTCATTGATGATGATCATCAATTTGGAGGCAGCAGTATTAATTCAACCTAAATTTATGGGCTTTGATTTTGGGTGTCACTCTGATCATCTCTTTCTGTTCTTCTCACATTGTCTCCTCTTGAAAATAACTTTACATCATCTGTCTCTGTAAATCATTAATCTCCATGTTCAAACCCTTGCCAAGAAAAAGAAACTTCCAAAGAAAAAACTACAACATGTCTATTGTCTTAGTCTTCGAAAAGAAGAGTTATAATTATTAAAGAAAGTTATTTTTAAGAGGGTGTTTGGTTTGCCGAATGTAATATTATAGTATTTGGATTGGCAACTTTATGATCATCAAGTAATTTTACATTATAGAAATAGTGTTAAAATGTTGTAATATAGGGTGTAATCTTATTACGGTTTTTTTATAAGTTATTTAAGATTATTGATAGAATCTAAATATTAAAACAAAAATAATCTTTTATTTATTATATTAATTAATATAATTTTAATAGTTAAAATAGTAATCACTTATTATTTTTGTCTTTTTCAAATATCATTTTTTATAATTAAAAGTTCTAATATTAAAATTTTTTAAAGGAAATGAACTTGAAAAGATAATTTTATAAGAAAGATAATACAATAAAAATTGCTTGTAAATAATTTTATATTTCAACAATCAAACACTTAATTTTTTATTTTAGTCAAATCAATAAAACAAGTTAATCTTCAGTTGTAATATTTTATAAGTTTTACGTGTTTTGTGACATTTGACATCAAAACTTAATGTAAAAACCTAGTGACGTGTCATTGAAAACAACGAATATTTGTTGAAACAGGGACGATTTCATGATCCTAAAGGTCAAAGGAAACCCAAAAAACTCAGCTATTAAATACTCAAAAACACAATAAATTGACCTACAAACAAATTAATGTAAAGTTGAGTGTGGATGACAATAGGCGTTGAGAATATAATACTTATTCAGAAGTATATTTTTTTTCTAGCCAATAAAAAGAAGAAAGAGTGCATTTTTATTAGTCGGAATTTTTCTTTGAAATGATACTTTAGATATTAAATTGAATAAAAAGAATTAAATGGTAAAATGATAAAATGATTATACTTTAAAATTCATATCGTGAATTAAACTGAAAGGAGGAAGCAACTTTATACACCAAAAGTCTAAACAACATCAAATCCAACATCCACAGCCCCTGAGGTTTTGAGGCAATTCTGTCTCTTTCTCTCTATTCTCACTTTCAGCCATTCCTAAATGAAGGCCAAACCGGCTTCTCTGATATTTTGAAACTGCCCATTGCCACAAGGGGCAAAGTCTACCATATTGTCCTCAGACCACAAAAATGGGAGGCATATATATGTTGTTGCCGTCATATTTTCTGTAAGTTAAAAGAGAATTGTTTGGCAACTGCAGGCTTAATCTACTGTTTAGACAAATTAAAGGGGTTGGCATTGCAAAACAGAATAAATACAAGATCTTTCAATAATAATTCTAAAACAAAAGCTCAATAGATTTATGCAGTTTCAGTTCATAATCTATGAGTCTTGTTACACTCCAATCACTGAAAAAACAGAACGAAGTGTTACTGCATATTCTATATGAAGGTCTTTCTATTTGTCTATAACAAGGGATAGCGGCAAAAGTTAATTTAAGGCATTTAAGCAGATAAGCTCTCTGAAGCAATCTCGAATATGTTTTCTGATAAACCGTTGACAGACACAATCTTCTCTAGTTGTGCCTGCAAAACATGTTAGTTATAAATTGCATGCACTGAGCTTATATGATAGTGGCATCGGTCGTTAGACTCTTTATGCACTGTTGATAGGTATAAACAAATCAAAACATTTTAGATAAGTGCTACCAGCTTATTACCTTGGCAAGTTTTTGCCTGCTTTCATCAAAATGCCTCCATCTTGAGAAGGCCGACACCATGCGGGAGGCCACCTGCAACATTAAGGGGGGCGGGGGGAAATGTTACTGAAGAAGTGAAAAGAAAATTACCATATCCGGATGAGATGTAACCTTGACAAAGGAAATTGTTCTTTTGCAGTTCACCCAAAAGAACAAAGGAAGATAGGCAGATTGGGATTATCAACAAACCCGAGGATTTAGCTTGTCAAGTTGTAATACTATTTCTCCCAATAACTTGTAGCCTGATCCATCCTTGGCATGGAAATTCATTGGAGATCCACAAAATCCTCCAATGAGTGAGTATACCTACATTAACAAAACAAGTCACCGCCAATGCCCAAATCGTGCCCACACATGCATGTAAGAGAGAGAAAGATTACCTTAGTTGGGTTACGCAGGTCAAATGCTGGATGACTTAAGAGATTGCAAACATTCTCAACATTACCAGGAATGTCAGACATGGCTTGAAGGGCAAACCATTTGTTTACAACCTTAACAAAGAAGGAAAACAAGATTATACCAAGTGATAAAAGAAGTTCAAGATTACATTCTGGCAGGTAAAAGGAAGCTGAGCTGGAAATTTACCAGGAAGTCATGCTGCCACTTGTTATAGAGATCTGTCAATTCGTCATTGCAAGTTTTACCAGGCTTCTGGGTAATGGCTGCTAAAGCTGCAAACCGTTCTGTCATATTTGTAGCAGCTTTATATTCATGCAGGGCAAGCTCCATTATATCTGGAAATAGATACATGTAAGGTAATTAGATGATGAAAATTTTGCCATACAAATCTTGGGAAAATCAAATTCAAGGAATACAAACCAAGAGCAACATTCTTGAGTGCATATTGAGCCATCTTAGGATGGTTAAATACGAACTCATCTGAGCTTCTATTGTTCTTAACCTGTTAAAGTGCCAAGAAGGAAAATCAAGTCTACTTGCAAAACAGGCTCTAGTCTAAAAGTGAAGTAATAAAGATTTGTTTACATAAAATCAAACTTCGTATGGCATACCGTGTTTAGAAACTCTGATTTCAGTTGTGAGGCAATCTCCTTCCTAATGAAGGTTTGAACTGCATGAACAGCATTAGGGTCGGCAACTTCCATCATATCCATAATCTCTCCTTCACCGGGGAGAGTTATTGCTTTTGCAATAAATTCCTGGATAACAAAAGGCAGTTAAGAGTGAATTTGAATATTAAAGATTGTTAGAATCCCTAAGATTAAGGACAGAATACTTGCGTTAGTCCTAGGAATTACCTTGTATAGTAGGATCTAATATTAATCTCTAATTCTTAGAAAATTACTGATTTCTAGGGATTGATTCCTTATCTGTACTTAGTTCTACCTATAAAAATCTGAAACCTAATTAAAATAAAAAATAATCGTCTCTCTAAAGTTTGTTCATGGTATCGAAGCCATTGGAATTTTTTTGATTCCGACTTCTCTAATCTCTCGTTCCAAACGTCCCCTCTCTTCAATCTCTCTTGTCTCTTGTTTTATTCCTTCCCATGAGTGACACTATCGAAACTACATCTGAGATTGAAACCTCACAAATGATTCCAAACACCAATCAAGGAACTCCTCAAGGGGACCTTAATTCCTCTCTTATAATCACTAACCATCGGCTAGATGGGAAAAATTTCCTACAATGGTCCCAATCGGTCATTATGGTGATCCGTGTTCGTGAAAAACTAGGGTATATTAATGGAGACTTCCCACAACCAGCCATAACAGACCCAACTTATGGCACCTGGGAACTCAACAACTCGATTGTAATGGCTTGGTTAATCAATTCAATGGAAGGCCATATTAGTCGCACCTACCTCTTTTTCAAAACTGCAAAAGATATGTGGGATGCAATCAAAGAAAATTACTCGAATCTTGGAAATGCCTCCTAAGTATTTGAGATCAAACTGAAATTGAAGGATATCCGACAAGGAACACTTGAATTAACTCAGTACTACAATAACCTGAAAATTTTGTGGCAGGAACTGGACATGTACTATGAGGCAGACTGGGGAGAAGGCAAGGAACACACCAAGTTTATGGCTCACTTCAACAAGGAACGTCTCTATGAGTTTCTGGCAAGACTGAACCGAGAACTTGATGAGGTCCGTGGTCGAATTCTGGGCAGAACCTCTCTACCAACCATTGGTGAAGCATTTGCAGAAGTTAGAAAAGAAGAAAAGCGTCAACTTGTCATGTTGGGGGATTTAAAAGAATCTAAACCTGTGACAACTGCTGGTCACCGTCCCACTGAAAACTCGGCCTTTATTTCCAGAGGCCCACAACCACAAAAGCCACGTGCTGGGAATGATTCAGGCTCAACCAAGCCATGGTGCAGCCACTATAACCGTGTAGGACATACAAAGAAAAAATGCTTCAAACTACATGGCTATCCGGGAAAAAATCAGAAGGACAATAAAGTTGCACTAGTATCCTCTAACACCTCCACTGCTGCAGATGAAACTCTTGATGTTCGTCTAATCAAAAATCAACTTAAGGCTCTCCATAAGATACTAGGCACTACCACTGCTCAAGGATCCCTAGCCACTCAAGGTACTGCCCTCAACAGTACTTTTGAACCTAACAATCAATCTTCTTGGATACTCGATTCGGTTGCCTCCGATCATATGATAGGTAACTCCACCTTGTTTCACACCTATACACCCAGTCATAATCAGTCCCGAATCCACATTGCTGATGGCTCTTACTCACCTGTGGCTGGTGTTGGAAAAATACAATTAACAAAGAATTTTCCTCTTGATGAAGTGTTACATGTTCAACACCTATCCTGCCATTTACTTTCAATCAGTAAACTAACTAAGGATGAAAGTGTCCTTGCTGAATTTTTTGCAACTGGTTGTATGGTACAGGAACAGAAATCGGGGAGGATGATTGGCACTGCTAAAGTTTATGATGGTCTCTATATTTGGAATAAAGACAGTGGACAAGAAGGGTTGGCTCTATCTATCTCCAAGGAAGATACAATTATGTTATGACACCGTAGACTAGGACATCCGAACTTTTTGTACTTGAAGAAACACCTTCCACTGTTATTTAGAAATAAAAATGTTGATTCCTTGAAATGTGAAATCTGCCAATTATCCAAACACACCCATGTACCATACCCATTGAAACCCTATAAATAGTCCCAACCATTCTCTTTAATTCATAGTGACTTATGGGGAGCCAGCCGAGTGAAAAATATTACAGGGGCTAGGTGGTTCATAACTTTCATTGATGACCACACTAGGATTTGTTGGGTTTACCTTCTCAAAGAAAAATCAGGAACACCTAAAGTTTTCCAAAACTTTCATTCAATGATTCGAACCCAGTTTAACTCTACCATACATACTCTCCGTACTGACAATGGGAGAGAATATTTTAATTCTGTCCTGAGTCCTTATCTTGCTGAACAAGGCATCATACACCAAAGTTCTTGTCCTGACACCCCTCAACAAAATGGGATTTCCGAGAGAAAAAATCGTCATCTCCTTGCTGTGGCTCGTGCACTAATGTTCACCCTGGGGGTCCCAAAATACCTGCGGGGAGAAGCTGTCCTAACAGCCTGCTATCTCATAAGCTGACTACCATCAAAGGTTCTAAATTTCCAAACACCTATAAATATCCTTCAAAAGATTTTTCCCTTATTTCGCGTTCCCAATCTTCCACCCAAAATCTTCTGTTGCAAAGCTTTTGTCCATAATCACCAACAAAATCAATCCAAACTTGATCCTTGAGCCCATACTTGTGCTTTCATTGGCTATTTACCAACACAAAAAGGCTATAAGTGTTATTCACCTACCTTTCGTCGACTGTTTATCTTTCGGGATGTCACCTTTTTTGAGAATGAACCATACTTTACAGCAGCTCATCTTCATCCTCATTATACCTCCTAATCCTACCACCATTACAAAGCCTACAAATCAGGGTGTTATTGTAGTTCCAGATTTAGACAGTGGTTCCCCTGTGCAGCAAGAAATAGAAATAAGGCAACCACCTGATCTAGAGAGGCAGCAAGAACAGGCTCCAGAACTACGAGTTTATTCTCGACGACAGCGTCCTCCTGAAGCTGAGATAGCAATGCCAAGTTCATCCTCAACCGAGGACTATTCCGAAACAGAGGTCTCACCTCCATCGCCATCCATTTACCTTCCAATTGCTGTTCGAAAGGGCACAAGAAGCTGCACTCAACACCCTATTTCCCGGTTTGTGTCCTATGGAAACTTATCTAAGTCTTATAGAGCTTTTGTATCTAATGTTGATTCTGTAGAAACACTAAAAAATATAGAAAAGGCTCTTGAATTTGCTGAGTGGAGGAAAGCTGTGATGGAAGAAATGAGGGCTCTCAAGGCAAATGAAACTTGGGAAGTCTCAGATCTACCTAGTGGGAAGAAGACTGTAGGATGCAAATGGATCTTCACCACAAAGTTTAAACCTGATGGTAGCATTGATCGACACAAAGCTCGGCTCGTTGCAAAGGGTTTCACCCAAACCTATGGCCTAGACTACGACGAGACGTTCGCACCGGTTGCCAAACCAAACACCATTCGAGTTCTTCTATCCCTAGCTGTCAACATGGACTGGTCTTTGACTCAATTGGATGTAAAAAATGCATTCCTCAATGGAGAGTTAAATGAGGAAGTGTACATGGATTTCCCACCTGGGTTTGAAGAAAGCAAGGGCCAAGTATGCAAGTTGAAGAAATCCTTATATGGGCTGAAATAGTCTCCAAGGGCGTGGTTCAGCCGATTTGCAAAGGCTATGACTAGTAGGAGCTACACCCAGGGGCAGGCAGATCATATCATGTTTTACAAGCATTCGAAAGGTGGGAAATGCTGCATCCTTATTGTTTATGTGGATGATATAATATTAACTGGGGATGATTCAAGCGAAATTAAAAGTCTAAAAGAATTTCTTAGTGCTGAATTCGAACTTAAGGACTTAGGGAACCTTAAGTACTTCCTTGGAATGGAAGTAGCAAGGTCTAAAACAGGGATTTCCATCTCTCAAAGAAAGTATACCCTTGATCTTTTATCTGAGGTTGGGATGTTAGGGTGTAAACCAGCCGAAACTCCCATGGAATTCAATCTTAAATTGGGAACTGATAAAGATGGAGAAGAAGTCGACAGGGGGAGATATCAACGACTGGTAGGAAAACTCATTTACCTATCTTACACCCGTCCAGACATAGCCTTTGGTGTGAGTGTTATCAGCCAATATATGCATGCTCCAAGAGAGAAGCACTTGGAAGCTACTTACAGAATTTTAAGATATCTAAAGGGGACCCCTGGTAAAGGCCTACACTTCAAGAAAACTGCCAGCCAAAGTGTGGAAATTTACACTGATGCAGACTAGGCAGGGTCTGTCAATGACAGACGTTCTACAAGTGGTTATTGTAGCTATGTGTGGGACAATCTTGTGACATGGAGAAGCAAAAAACAGCCTGTTGTAGCACGCAGTAGCACAGAGGCAGAGTATCAAGCACTATCCCATGGCATATGCGAAGGAATCTGGATACAACGACTAATGGGAGAACTAAAAGTGCTCTACACTAGACCTATAAAGATGTATTGTGACAACCAAGCAATTGTCAGCATAGCTCATAACCTTATTCACCACGATTGCACCAAACATGTAGAGATAGATCGCCACTTCATCAAGGAAAAAATTGACTCAAGAGAAGTGTGCATTACCTACCTACCTACCAGGCAACAAGTTGTAGACATGCTAACTAAAAGCTTGAACAAGAACATGTTCAAGGAACTCATTAGCAAGCTGGGTTTGATAAATATTTACACTCCAGCTTGAGGGGGAGTGTTAGAATCTCTAAGATTAAGGACAGAATACTTGCCTTAGTCCTAGGAATTACCTTGAATAGTAGGATCTAATATTAATCTCTAATTCTTAGGAAATTACTGATTTCTAGGGATTGATTCCTTATCTGTACTTAGTTCTACCTATAAAAATCTGTAACCTAATTAAAATAAAAAATAATCTTCTATCTAAAGTTTGTTCAAAGATCTTATATTATCTGGTAAGAGAATTATCATACCTTATCCAAGCCTGTATCACAAAGTATGCTTCTCAGACCTTGCACAAATTTGGGATTTAGGGCCAATGTTTGTTTTGTTGGAAAACGGCAACTAAACTAAGCATGAGCTTCCTTGCCAGCAACTGTCCAGCCTCCCAACTGAAAAAAAAAAAAAGAAGAAAAGAAACATATCGAACAAATTCTCATATATTCCTCATTTAATAGATTAACACATTCATACTTCAAGAAGGACAAACCGATTGAACTCATCCGAATCATGAGCAAGAAGGAAAAATAGATCCTTGTCGATGAGATCATATTCAAGACAGATGGGAGCACTGTAACCTCGCAATAGTGATGGAATTGGCCGTACAAATATATCAGAAAAAACAAACTCCTCTTCTTTCTGCTCAACACCAACAAGAAAAATCGAAAATGATAAAACATAAAGATATGCAACAGACATTTTAGCAGCCTAAATATCAATATGTGGCAGCTTGGGAACAGTTTTAGACATTCAAGAAAAGAATGCAAGTTCTCTGCCTTTTATCCTCCATTGTGGAAGTATCTTACAGATATGAAGATGAAACATAGGAAGATTCTTTACAGACCTTAGTTACTCGAAGAACGGTACTCAAGACAGGTTGATTGTTGCATGCAACAGACTGCAGTGTACCATTGTGATACATAGAGGATAGAGGTACGTCTCTTCCACTTGAGTCCAGCAAACCAACGGCCACAGGAATGAACATGGGTTCTTTAACAGGCTGCCCAGGAGTCGGGGGTTCCTCTTGACTAGGAAAATGCAAAATCAAGCATAAAGTCAGCAGCAACAGATTTAGGAGGGAATCGATGGTCATTCATGGAAGTGGGAACAAAGTTTCCAGCTGTATACCTAAACTTTAAAGAAAAAGTATCAGCTTCAGTATTGTAGGATGAGTAACTTTTACTACCGGAGTCCCAGCTTGTGAATACCTGAGAGTTTCATTATGCATCAAAATGATCAGACAGACACGGTAACTGGAAAGAAGAGATACTGATCCATACCAGAGCAAGAAATTAGCAAAATCCGCATCATTTGTATCTCTCATGGCAAAAAAAAGTCTTCACATGTTACTGCTTGCCTGTCATGTCTTTTAAAGCAAAGATCCATACCCTGTAAAATGATTAAATCACTCAACAAATCTGTCCAACATAAGCAACTTCAAATGTATGCTAATGCATGCAAGTCCAGACTTACAAACATGCTTAAAATTTTACCTTATGGAAACCTTGAGTCCCCAAGAGTGTTTTGTACATCCTAACAACTTCAGCTCCCTGGGAAGTTGAATCATAAAGAAATTCATTGATGTGTCAATATAGCCCTTGCAGACAAACACATGTAAACAAGACAGATATGGGTTAAGATAATCGAACCTTTTCATAAACCTCTGGAAAAGGAAACAAAATGACCAAGAAGACACAATTAAAATTAGATGCCTTGTGAAAGAAAAACAGAAACAAAGATGCAAATGCAAGTTGATAGGGCTTACCGTCACTGCAGTTGTTGATAACCCCATAATAGATTCATATACAACAAGATCATACAACAAAATAAAACATTCACACATTAAAAAATAAATCAATATAGAAAGAGAAAACTGATCCTTGCACCCATTACACATTTCTATTAGGTATAACAAAAACTTGCCTGTGTAGAAGTTATCCATCTGTCAAAGGGAAAAAGGGAAAACAGCTTAGAAGCAAAAACTTTTGAGAGCTTATGAGCAAACAAAAAGGTAGTAAATGTCAATAAATAAGGGAGATAATTTAAGACCTAAACATAAGAATGCGGCCTAACAGGATGAGCCATGGGACCAGCATCCTGAGCAATACAGAAACAAAGGCAAGTCATCTCTCAAGTATGTCAAAACTGAAGGATATAATTCTACCTTTTCGTAGTAGTTTCAACATAACTGCTCATATAATTGGATATGAGATCACTATCAAGTCATGCAAAAAACATAATCTGTGGGATTTGATAATTTCTAAGCTTTGAAACATCAGCGATCCTCTTCACTGTACGGCTTCCCATGTCAGATGAAAATTCCTACCAACAACCATAAACACATTTAAGTTGTAATGAGGTGAAATTCACTCTCTTTGTCAACAGAAGCATCATACCTGATCACGGAAAACAGTTAGACCCTCCTTTGAACTGAGCTGAAACCAGTCTTGGCATGTCACTCTGCAGTGTTTCAGTTGATAAATACGTCTTTAGAACAACACATGATTTAACCACCTTTATTAGCAAGATAAACAAAAAACATAGATCTAAACATCGTGGTAAGATGCAATAACACATCTATGACAGACCAAACCTCCAAAAACAAATAATAAAACAGTAAGAAACAATAGAAAAGGATGTAATTCTTGAAAAACAATTAGCCTAAATGGGAACTAAACCAACCTGTTGCCAGTCCAGTTGTGGAAATACTGCATCAAAGCAAGAAATAAAATCAAGTCACAACACATCATACAGTAACAAATGTGTCAAAAAACAAGAAAACAAAGAGCACTTTTAATCCACATCCACAACAAACCTCATGACTGTTAACACCCAAAATTGCAGCATAATCAGTATCTGTAGCAGTTTCTGGAGAAGCCAAAACTAGCTTTGAATTGAAATTCTAAGACAACAAATACAAAACATATATGAACAAGACATAACAGTAAAAGTATTCAATATGAATGATCAGATAAGCCAGAAGGCATACATTCAGACTCTTGTTTTCCATGGCTCCCCTACATTAGAAAATATATAGAAAAGGGGAAAACAAATCATATTGGTTATAAAAGATATAAACGCTGCATAATAACTAGAAAAGAAGCAAAGGATAGCACATGTACATCAAATGTCCAATCTGTATAAGAGAGAAAGAATCTTACATGTTAAAATCAGGAACAGCAACAATATTGAAGAGATCCAGGTCATACTCAAGACCAAAAACCTACAAGATAATAAGATTTTAAATGAAGAAACAAAATAATCTCAATGCCACCAAAAACGAAAATGAAGGATATATAGACTTACATCTTCATCCCACTTCTTAGCTGCTTTAAGTGAATACATGGCATGTGCAGTCTTGGGTACATCTTGAGCTGGGGTCCAGATCCTTAGCGACACTTTTTGGCCAGAGCGAGTAATAAATATGTCATCTCTGCTCTCCAATTGGCCAGCTACTAAGGCAAACAAGTAAGATGGTTTCTCAAAGGGATTCTCCCATACAACATAATGCTTTCCACCCTACAATGAAACCAGAAAAATAACTTTGAACAATAGTCAAATATTAACCAAAAGAGCCAACCATAATATGTGAAAGCTTGCCTCAAGCTCTCCTTGTTCTATAGGATTTCCATTAGATAGCAATACCGGTTACAATGACTTATCAGCTTCTATACGGCATGTGTATTTCGCCATTATATCAGGATGGTCCCGTAAGTAAATTAAACATGTCAATGAGATATAAAGAGATTCATGCATCAAATGAAAATAATAAAGCCAATATATGTTTCCATGTCCTAACCTGATAAAATGTGATTTTCCGGAAACCCTCCGATTCACATTGTGTACAGAAATTCCCAGATGACTTGTAAAGCCCCTAGAATGAGAGAGAAATTTAATAATATAGTTATTAAGGTGAAATAGTATACATTATAGAACCAAATTAATAACGCCTCACCTCCAGTAATGTATTCTTCTGAGGTTGTATCTCAGTATCAATTTCCAAAGTAAATTTGTTACCTGGAGGTGATGAAAGTGTCAAATGGCATGAGTCCAGGATAGAAGCTCCCTCCTGCAAATGAAAAATAAATTATAATCATTTATGGCACCAAACATACTTTGAGAATGGTATGATATACCTTCAGTTCCTTGCCATTGACCTTGACTTAAATTAGCTTTAGATCTACCCCATCCAAAACCAATGGAGAAGGAGAACCTATTTTACAAGAAAAATTAGCATAAAAAAAAGTAGTGAGTTTTTCAAGTTTCAAAATAAAACTTGAGCACCGGATTCTCATGGAAGAAAAACGCAGATCCTTTAGCCGAATGCAATAAAAACTGTCAAAAACAGAAAAATGGTCTAATAATGAATGATATGTTCAGGCTTTAGCACTTAGCAGCAAATAATAATGATACCAATACCTTCAACCCTGGGGAAAACAGTTATTTTAGAAGCAACAATTGTTTTCTCCTCACCCAATGAAAAATTCAAATCCACCTGAAATGCTATTTTCTTAAGTAACAAGAAGCACGGTTAAGAACCCTAGCCCATACTCTAATTTAATTATTTCCCATACATACCGTATCGAAGTAGTAGTCAGGGGACTTGTAGTCCTTCAGAAAGATTTCTTCAGGTGTATTCATTTTGGATTCCCTAACTTCCTTAGGTAAAGATTCTATTGCAAAGGAACAAAGCTCCCTTCTTCTGGCTTCCCTCATCCTCTAAAACAAAGTTGCCAAAGCAACAAAAATAAGAGAAGTACTTATAAGAGGTATTCTGTGAAAAAAACATCCATGAAAATTTGACAATACTGTATACAAATTATGGACTTCCATATAAATGCATGCACATAAGCATGTGTCAATGGATAGAACAAAAATAGTTATATGCAAAACATAGCAACTTAACTAAGATGAAGAAAAGGAAACCTTAAATTCGTTCTACAGGTGCCCTTAACCAAAATAAAAATAAAATAAATTTTCAGCTAGACAAGCATCGTACCAAGAAAAAAGAATACAAGGAATTGTTTATTCTATGATAAAGAACACTACTTTTAGACTGAAGCTGCCAAATAAGCAAACAGTCACAAAATGACTTAAAAAACAATACACCTCCCAAAGTTAGCATCTCATAATCACCATTCAAGCTGCCAGCAGTAGTAAACTATGTACCTATGTGCATACATGAGTAAATATAGAAGCAAATAAGTAAATATAAGCTATACAATACATACGATCTCATATAAGCCACCAACAAAAATACTAATCTAAATACACTTCGAACTCGTATGTAACAATTCATCTACACTGTAAACTTAAAAAGAGTTTTTTTTTGGGGGGGGGGATTAAAACAAAGATACCCAGATGGCTAAAAGCCTAAAACGATCGATTTACACTGTTGGTATTTCTATATATATGGGTACAAAAACAAAACTATGGACAAGAAAATTATATTATAAAAAAAGTGAATAAGTAAGAAAGAAAGGCTGGTTACTGGGGAATATCTACTAAAAAACAACAATTGAATTAGAGTTTAAAAGGAAATACATTGTGGGGATCATACCTATTTGGATGATCAAACGAAGAGGAAAACAGAGTATTTTTGAAAACGAAAAGAAAACATTGGATAGAAACAAAAACAAGACATTTAATGCAAGGTAAACTAAAATTATTCCCTCAACTTCCATAAATTTTCATTTTGGGCATCAGGAAAAAAAAATTGCAATTAACACTGTCGTTGTATACTTTATCATTTTAATCATTGTTGTTATATACTTTTATCATTTAGCCACCTGCGTTAATTTTTCATTACATACACTCATTTTAATCCTTAAACTTTAATAAATTTTAAAATTAATTCTAAAAATGAAAATGAGTGGCCAAAATAAAAATTTACTAAAATTGATTGACTAAAATGAAAATATATAATGAAAAATTAATGATAAATGATTAACATGATAAAAATACGTAACAATAGTGACTAAAATGATGAAAGTATATAACGATAATGCCTATATCACAAACCTTTTTATTTTTGATGCCCAAATAAAAATTTATTAAAATTGAGTCACCAACCATATAATTTACTCTTATATATGAAAAACAATTTCTAAAAATAAGAATTTATACTATAATTTAAGGGTCTGTTTGATAGGGGGAAATGATTTTCCGGAAATGGTTTTCCCCATTTTTCGGTGTTTGATTGGAGGAAAATGATTTCCTTTTGGAAAATCAATTCCAAAACACGGGAAAATCAACCCTATATTTCCGGAAAATGTCTTACCCCTTAGAAATCGGTAAGACATTTTCCACAGCTCATCTTCTCACCGTTGAAACCATTTCCATAGCTCCTCATCATCTCTGCCTCATCTCCTCTGCTATTGTTGCTAATTTTACTGTATCCACAACATTATTGTTTTGTTTTACTGCCGACAGTCTTCCCTAACCCTATCTCCCCTCCTTCATTTTTTTTCCCAAATCCAAAATCAAGGCATCAAGCTACCTCCATCCTCCATCGATCCACCTCCGGTCTACCTCCGGTCCTCCACCCAGTTCCAGTTCCAGAAAATCAAGGGTTTGTTTATTCCCGAATCGCCAACAAATTCGTATTTAAGGTAAACTCTTTGTTTACTCGTTGATGTTCATAATTTGTCTGTTTAGCATCACTTGTTTGTTTAGCTGGTTTAGCTTCTTTGCTAAATGTTTGATTTATCAGTGATTTATTTGATTCATTATTGCATTTGATTATGGTAACTTATTTTAGATTTCTGGGTTTGATTTCACGTCTTTGATGATGCTTCGGTTCTATTCGGCTTTGTTTAATTCATTTTGAATTTGTTATTAAAAAGAAAAAGAAATGATTGCTTTTCTTGGCATTATTATTGATTTTGGGTAGGATTTTCTTTTTATCTTTTGGGTTTGCATGGATGTGATTCAGATTGGATCGAATAAGGCCAGAAGATTAGTATTTTGGGTCTAACTGATTGTTCGTGTTCTGAATTTCATTTTGGAGGTTCGGTTTTTCTTTCTGGGTTTCTTGTTTTGGAAAATCAATAAAAAAGGAGCAACAATGGGATTGCTAAAGGTTCGGTTAGGTAATTAGTGTTTCATGTAGAAGTGAGTTTCATTGTTAGAATTGATTGGATCATACTATGTGGAGAGCAGTAGAAATTGTTTTATAATAGATTCTATAAAGCTCCTAATCTGATAAGAGCCAACACTCCTATTTCGATGAGGACTACCATCTGAGCGAACTATATTAGAAACTTTAAAATTCTAGCAAATGAGTACTCAGAAAATATTCTGCAACTTCAACTTAAAAGACATGTGAAATGGTGATTTAAAGGGAAAAAAATAACTAAAAATGACTACTCAAATCTCACTCTCTAAAGTGATAAAATTCTTTATAATAATGCCTACTTAAGCACCCAACCTAGCATGCTTCTAAAGGATGGTAGAGGTTGCTGCCAGTGTTTGAGAGACCTAGTTGTCACATTTTTCTGTTGATCCCAATGGCTCTGTTTATCGGTCAAATAATGCTGTTATTTATGCCACCTCAAACCAACTACAAAATCCAAGACAAAAACCATTATTTATGCCAACCCAGAAGAACAATATGACATGTTAGCAAGATCCATAAACAGAATTCCCACTGGGGGTGATGCCTTTAAATATGGAATGATAGGGGGTGTATAAACCAATTCTTATCCCAGAATTTTCTCCTGCCAAAAAATGAAATAGAATTATTCAACTCCCAGAATCTTTACTTCAGAGAACAAAATGTCCTTACTAATGCATCTTACAGTCTAGAAGAGAAAAGTACCTTACAGAAAATTTATGTGATATTATTGAGGAGTTTTAGGTGACTCAAAATCACTAGATTCCCTCACAAAGCATCTTCAAAGCTGTGATGTTCAAATAATTGATGTTCAAAATCACTATATTCTGTACAGTAGGAGGGTAGCATAGAAAAATTTGGCTTCAAAATGTTTTTAGTTATCTAGGGAGTCATGAATCAGAGGCCAAAATGTTTTTAGTTAAAAGTAAGAAGCATAGAAAAATTTGGCTTCAAAAATTTTCTCAGGGTTGAAGATATTGATACTTTTATGTGTTGTAATATTATGCACTTGGACAATGTTGTTACTATGTGGTGTACTACTAATTATGTATTTGGATAATATTATTTCTAGTACTCATTATGGTTTCGAAGCAATTTATAATTATTCAATATTCTTACTAGTATTCATTGTGGATAATATTTTTTCAATTTATAACGATCAATATTGTAGCTTATTATTGAGTATTATTATAAATAATCATTGCAATATATGTAAAAACAATTTAAAATATAAAAATTTATTAATATATATTAATATATGTAAAAAATAACTTTTCCGGAAAATATTTTCAGGAAATCTGTCAAACAGCAGAAAATATTTTACACAGATTCAATCAAACACCAGAAAATATTTTCCAGTAAGTCATTTTACAGAAAAGTAAAACATTTTCTAGAAATCATTTTACGGAAAACATTTTACAGCCAATCAAACAGACCCTTAATTGGAAATCATGTTGCTGGTTAGTATTACAACAACACTTTTTTAATTTAGGAACATCTATCGAAACTAAGTGCATCATAACTTCAAAACTCTTATATATATATTTAAAAATCACTCAAACTTATATTCTTCTAGTTGTTACAATACTAATCGAGTAAAACTCCATTAGCTTAAGTGCAATAATATTCATATTTGTTTCAATGGTTTAATTATTAAGTAGAATAGTTATGTAAACATTTCAATATCTTTTTATTTTTTTATAACATATTAGATTATGGCACACGTATAAGGTAGGTGAAAAAAATTATGCAACAAATTTACAAAAAATGATATAAAAGTTAAATGTGGCTTTGGTTGGAATAGTAAAATCGATACAATGAAGATTATATTTTTAAATCTAATGATGTATTTTTTATAATTGTATTAATTAGCATAAAATAATATTTTTTTATTTTAATTATAATTTATTAATTTAAATATTAAAATAATTTTTAAAATAATTGTAATTTAAATTCCAATTATTTTTAAATGTGAATTCAGTTAAAAAAAATTAACCTCGTGTTTTTTTATATATATTATAGACTAATAAGATAAATGGTAGGAAATAAATAAAATAATTTGTATGTTGGCAAACTCTATTAAAATAAAAATAAAATAATAATTTGTTCATTTAGTTTTACTTTTTTTTGAATAATTTTTTAAAACTTATTTTCACAAATTTAAATATAAAATATTTATTTCATAATATGAAAATAAAAATTAATTATAAATTTTAAAAAATAAAATTTTCCTTAATTCAGGGGTAGCTAGAGTGCTGGCATGCCCCGGTCCCTCTAAAATAGAAATTTTTTTATTTAGCTCCTTTAAAATTTTTAAAATTTTAAATTAGTAAAAGTAAAATTATACTTTGACCCCTTAAAAATGGTAAAAATTTGATTTAATCATTTTAAAATTATAAAAATATAAGCTATTAAAATGGTAAAATTACATTTTTACTATTGTAAAAATTACAATTTAATTTCGACCCCTTAACAATATTTCTGACTTTGCTGCCACTTTAATTCGAATAATTATAGTTTTGTAACTTTTAAACATAAAATTACACTAAACCAAATACATTCAAGTACAACCCAAATTTAACCTGAAATAAATTTAATAAAATGGAATCAAAGTCGAACCAAACATTGCAAAAAACTAGTAATTGTAGTCTACTATATAACATTAGATAGTTTGTTCCGGCTCATGTGACTGCAAGCTTCTCTAAAGATTTTGCCCTAAATCTCCATAATATCCAATTAAGTGCCTTGTCCCCTTCCTTGGACCACTGAATTTCATGAAATTGGTGTTTCAGTGTGAGAATCTTGTCCATAATTGGTCAGAATTGTTTTCAATGATTTTGCCCAACTTGTCATTTACCTTGAACAAGCATGATTTGATGCCCCGTTTCAAGATGGAAGCTAATGCAAATGTCAACAACAAACAATTGTCGCTACTCCATTTTCATGATGCATTCTTTCTTCAGAATTCTATTTTGTATTTCTATCCAGTCTTTTGATTAAAATTGTCCGTGCAATCATCTGCACCACCCTAGATATAACCTATGAGGTCCAATAAAAGTGGACCTCTTTTAATTTGAAACTCGCTCCTTATATACGAATCTTAATTCAATCCATTCCAAGTTTACTTTTAGAACTTAATTTCTTTAATAACTACAATTAAAATTTTGCTTGATTTTGTCATTTCTATGTATCTAAAATTTCCACAATATACCTCCTTCAAGTAAATTTCCCCTTTGTGGAACATCTCCATGACCTGTACCCACCAATACTTAAATTGTTTCAAATTTAGTTTCATTTAATAAAACAAACAAATAATACTAGCTAGTAAAGCAATGTTTAATACTTTATTCACAAATAAAATTAGCAATGTTTGGCAATAGTTTAGCCTTTTAATGTGTATATATATATTATCAATGTCACCTTATTTTTTAGCTAAATAATTTTTTTTTAATAATGTTGGCGTGACAACTCGTGTGATAATTTACATGCAATTCATGCTAACATGGATTTAAAAAATATGAAATTGTAAAAATACAAATTCAAAAAAATAAAAAAAAGTTTATAAAATTCAAAATTTGAGATAAAGTACATGTGAATTACCATGTGAGTTTTCATTTTTAAAAATTTAACATTTTAGTCAGCATTCCCGTTAAAAAAATCAATTCGACTCTTTTTCAAAAAGTAATTGGTCAAATTTAACTTTTTTTTAAAAAGGTTGAGGGTCATATTTAACTTTAAAAAAAAGAATGAAGATCAAATTGACAAAAAATAGAATAAATTTGACATTATGTTGTTTGTTCAGGGAAAACATTCCCATCCATAAAGGATAGTACAGTAAAAAAAAGAGCTTAGAAAGCTCAAGATGTAACAAATGAAGAAATAAAAACTCAATCCCAAACAACCCAAACCCTAGTCGCCATCCACCCTATTGGCATTGTGATTGGAGGAGAAGAGTAAGAGGGCGACTAAGATGATCAAGGCTAGTTAACTATATCATCAACGACATGTATGTCTCCAGTAATTGTGGCAAGGCCTTAAAAGTGAAAGCAATGTTAGAGTCATTGTGGAAACCAACCACAACCATCAAAGGAAGAGCAACCACAACCATCTAAAGCGACATCAACTGCCAGACAAAACCGAGCTAGTGCGTGGATCCAAACTCAATGAGATTCAACTTGTCAAAAAGCAGGCAAAAATGGCATCTTACTCATGTACAAGAAGGCTAAGCTTAAGAGAGAACCAAAAATAAAAAGAAATAGCTAGCAAGCTAAAGAGAAGAGCCATGCTCCAACCAAAGTGAAACTTATGCAGTGGTAGGGTTGTAACACCCCTATACCATGTTCGACCCAAAGAACCTGATATAAGAATATTACATTTGGTGCCAAAGTGATTTTGGCTAATCACTAAGTATATTTGAACATAAAAATAAATAATAAATTTAAATAAATTATATTTTAGTTCCTACTACTAGTGACATACTTGATCTTCTTAATTACATGTCACTCTATTCAAAATCTTAAAACATACCCTTTTTATACTTGGATATGTGATGAGATGAATGCTCGCAATCTCAAATACCACCCTTCAAAATTTCTGTACTTAATCTGCGCACGGAAACAAACTGTATGCTAAGTATGCAGCCAATGATATTACTATAATTCAAATACTTAAGGTAAAAACAATAAACATGTACATTTTAATCTTACTACCATTTTACTTGCAATAAATCATTCATGCATTTAATTTTTTTTTATCGTAAATAGCTTTTCTTCATTTTAATTTAGATATCTTCTTACCATATCAATATTCATTTCATGCATTTCATAAATAACCATTTCATAAAATCATTATTTCAAATATTTCATTTCCACATCCCAATTCAATTTCTTATTCCATTTCATATCTAAAATCTTACAACATTAGTCTTTCAATAATCAATTTAAACCAACATATTGCAATAATAACATTTATAATTAATTCATAAGATTATATTCAATTAACTCATACACTATTTCATTATTTTCATTTTATTCTATTTTCACTTCTTATTTCGATATCTCAATCTATTTTGTAATGACCCGAATTTTACCGTTATCGAAAAAGTGTATTTTTGGGTCTCCGTTCCTGAAAAATGGATTCGTAAATATATATTAAAAATATTTACGAAGTAAAATGAGTGGTTAATTAGAGTTAGTTAAGTGAATTTAATTTAATTAAGAGTAATTAGGAAAAATGACTAAATTGAATAAAGGATGAAAGTTAAATTGTAGATTAAAAGAAAATGAAGAGGACCAAAATGACAATTATGCCATTTGTCCTAAGTGAGGCTAAGCATAAAAATCTGAGATTTTTATGTGTTAAAATATATATATTAAATCATTATTATTAAAAGTAAAGTAAATAAAAAGGAAATAAAGGAAAGAAACAAAAGAATAAAAAGAAGGAAGGAAACAGAATAGCAGGAAAACGAAACAGAGAAGAAACAGGGGAGAAGGAAAGAAAGAAAAGAAAAAGGGAAAATAGGGTTTAAAGGTTCCAAGTTAATTTGGTAAGTCAATTTAGCCCCTTTTCTTATGATTTTTGAGTTTTTGGAATCCTAGAGATAAATAGTACTTGTTTTAAGTAGAAATTTTGAAAGTTATTAGATTTCTAAGTTTGGTTCATGTTGAATAAAATGATGGAATTGGGGTTTATTTGATAGAAATTTTGATTGGAATTGAATAAAGGATTGAATCGTAAACTAAACTATAAGTTTTGAGTTTTAGGGATTAAATGGAAATAAATTCGAAATTATGAAAATATGTTGGAAATTTAATAGTTAAGTATGAGTTTGGACAAAATTTGAATAGAAATAAAGTACGAATTAAGATAGAAAAGTAAGTGAATTTAGTTAGGATTAAATTGAAATTAAAGTAAATCAACATTTTGTACTAAGACTATTTTGGACAGCAGCAGTAGTCTAAGTTTGAAAAATCACCAAAAATTGTAGAAATTAAATTATAGGATGAATAAAATATAGAATTAAATCTTATTGAGTCTAGTTTCTTATAGAAGAAACGATATAAGCAATTGAATTGTAAATTAAGAGATATAATGAATTTTGTGAGACAAGGTCAGAATAAATTCGGGTTCCCCTGTTCTGATTTTGGAAAATCACAAAAAATTGAATAAAAATAATTAGAGGCTTAAAGTTATATGTTTAGAATCCTTAATGAGTCTATTTTCAGGAGAAATCAACGAGAATATTATCCGAGTTCTGTACTGTGATATAATTAATTTCTAGTGAAGAATGGTCGGAACTATTTGACAGCAGAACAGGGGCAACTTTAAAGAATAAACTGTACTTATTGGCTTAACCAAAAATTCTAAAAATTTTATGGTAAGAATATATGTGAGTATAGTTTCAGGGAAAATTAGTGGATCTTAATTTGGAGTTTCCTAGCTCAAGATATAAATGATTTAGTAACAATGACTCAAGTAGACAGCTTTGAATGAACATATAAGTAAATAGTGGAATTATGTGTATAAAAATGGTTAAATTTGCATGTTTAGGCTCATGGATTAAATTGAATTGTGTTATATTGATGATTATAAATTATTATTATTTTCGTAGTTAACAAAGAACCCAAGACATCGGCGCACAAAGGAAAGGAGAAAGCTATCAAGGGTTAAAACGAGAAATTCACGGTTTGTATTACTATAATTCAAATTACTTTTTATTAAATGTTTTATATCAACTCTATATTTAATAAGTGAGTTATAAGGTAAGTATTGATATTTGAGTTGAATGTGTATGTATAATTGAATTGTAAATTGATTTGAATGTGAAAATTTTAATTGAAAAGTAATCTTGGAATGGAAATGAAAGTGAATTGAGAATTAAAATACCCTATTAACTAGTCGGGCTAAGTCGGATATAATTGGCATGCCATAGGATCTGGAAGTGTACGGGAATTTGCCGGCTTTACTGATCAGGCACTTTATGTGTCGTATTTCAGGCACCTCGTGTGTCGTTTTAGGCACTTTATGTGTCGTATACTGATCAGGTACTATGTACCGTTTTAGGCACAATGTGCCGTACTGGTGTGTTGGGTTGGAATCCGTGTATCCGTCAAAGTCCGGATTTGTTAATAGGGTGAATATGTAAAATGAGAAATTTAAAATAAATTGATTGATTATATTATTGAAATATTGAAAGAAACGAAAAAGTTGAATAGTGGATTGAAATTGAGATTGAAAATGAAAGGCATGAACTTAATGTTCATGTAGTGATTGAAATTGTTACATGTAATATGTGATGGAAACTGAAGAATAGATAAAAATTGTATCGTTATTATCAATTAATGAAAGTTTAAGAATGAATTGATATTTGTGAAATTAGATAGTTACATGTTTGGTAATTAAAATTCTTTATTGCTATTATAATTTGAATTATGGTAATACCACTGAGTACGGAATACTCAGCGTGCGGTTGTTTCCGTGCGCAGGTTAAAAGGAGTCTAGTACCCCGGTCCAGCATATGAACGATCCCGACTCCAGCAAATTTTGGGTGATGTTTTCTTTCTTAATTGAAAGTGGCTAGTACGTTGTATAAGTTATATAGATATACTTGTAAAGTTGGTTATAAGAATGGTATACCATATTTTGTTATTCGTTTGATAAAATGGTAAATATTATATTATATAATTTGGTATAAGTTGGAATGAAAAATGAATGAAGTTATTAGTTAATTTGGATTAATATTATGAATGTTTAGTTATTAAATGACTATGTTAATGAATTGGTTATGATTTAGATATATTTAGGTTTAAATTATTTTTGATTGTACCCTTGGTTTTGGATTAGTTGGTTTTTGGTTTGAATTTGCAGGGGGTTTTATGTAAAAATTAAGAAGAAATGCTGTCGAAATTTTTGTAAAAAAAATAAAAAAAATCTCTGAATACTCGAACAAGTCCCATTCCATTCCACTTTAATACTTATGTTGGGCTTCGAAAGTCCATTATAGGGACATAATTCTTCAATTATACTATGAATGTTATAATAATTGTAAAATATCCATAAGTTGTCTGATATATCCGGTAATGCCTCGTAGCCTTGTTCCGGCGACGGTTTGGGGTTAGGGGGTATTACATATTTCATATTATCAATTCATTCAATATCAATTTTAATTACCAATTCAATAAAATATGTATATTCAAATTATAATATTAATCTTTCAATAACCATTTCATGCATTAAATCAACTCGCTTCAATATCAATAATAACTATCTCAAAATTTATATTCATTTGAATTTATACATTAATTCACTTTCTCAATTTCATTTCATTATCACATCTCATTTCAATAATTCATTCTTTTTATATATAAAATCATTCAATAATGTTCATATTATCGAAATTATTCATTTGCCAAAATAACAAATTTACATATTAAATTATATAACATTTTAATTCATAATTAAAAACTAATTCTTAGTTAGTTTTCACTTCTCAACAATAGCAATTCAATTTGGCTATTCATCAATTTGATATCATATATCATCTCATTAAATAATTAATCATTACATGAACCTTTAATTCATGCATTTCATTTTCATTTCACAAATTCAATTTCTCATTTAATTTCAGTAGCACGATCAATCAAATTCATTCGATTTACCATTTCATTTATTTACCCCTATTAACAAGACTCGAACTTTGGTAGATACATAGATCCAACCAAACACACCAATGGCACCCAGTGCCTCATCGGATAGTTCGAAGCAATAAGTGACACTTAGTGCCTTTCGACCAAGCCGAAGTAAGTTGGTACCCAGTACCTCATCGAATCTATCCGAAATAATATAATGACACCCAGTGTCTCATCGACTCGAGGTCGAAGTATCCCTGAACACTTCCAATCCTATGGCATGTCAACTATATCCGACTTAACCTGACTAGTTAATAGGGTATTCAGTTCACTTTCTCAATTCAGTTTCAATTAGATTCAAATCACTACTCACTTTTCAATCAATATACATTTCAAATAATCACATATTTTCATCACTCAATTCAATTTGATTCAATTCAAATCACTTTTAATTTCCAATCAATATACCTTCAAATATTCACATAATTCATAATTCAATTCAATTCAATTCAATTCAATTACATTCAATTCAATATCAATACTCACCTCAATTTTATTTACCATGCATATTAAATAAAATTGAACAATTGATAATAATTAAATTCGAATTATAGTAATACAAACCGTGATTTCTCATTTTACTCTTTGTCTACTTTCTCCTTCCCTTTCTTGCTCAATGTTTCCGGCGTGATGTTAGCAATTTGAATTTGAGCCTTTAAAACCCTAATTTCTTTCTTTGCTTTTTCTTTCTTCTTTCTCCTTGTTTCGTCCCTCCTATTCTGTTTCTATTCTTCTTTTCTTTCTTTTATTTCCTTTATTAGTTTTAATTAATGATAACAATAATATATTATAATATTATTTAAGTAAATATAAATCTATTTTACAAGTGTACATTGATTTTATTATTACTATTACACATGTATGGTTTAAGTACCGTATATCTGTCATTATTTAATTTATTTAATAATTATTATAGTCATAACAATCTAATATATTAATGTATTTTTAACACATAAAAATCTTACACTTTGTTTGGTTCGCCGTATTACCCAATCCATTACGCCCCGATTACGTGCGTATTACATTACGCCCCTATTCCGGCGTTTGGTTCGCTGTAATAGGTATTACGCGCGTAATCGGTTACGCCCCTAATCCCCAAATTCCCGTGTTTTCCAATCCCTTCCCTTTTCGCTGTATTAGCTATTACTTCCGGCCTCCCTCCCCATCTCCCTGTTTTACCCTCCCTCCCTACCCGACCCTCTCCCTAATCATTTTCGACGTCCTTTCTCTTCATCTGGATTGAATTACATCGAAGGATCTACCACTAATTTCCCTTCTTTGATCCTCTCAATCAAGGTATTCTCAAATTATTTTCCTACTGTTTTTGGGTTTTTTAACCCTCTGTTTCATTCAGTCCTTTGGCTTTTTTTTTTCCTCCGTTTTTTTCTTCCTTCTCTGTTTCATTGTTTTTTTTGTTAATTTTGCTTATGTGATTATAAACACAGTGAATTTAGTGTTGGGATAGCTTTGATGTTACTGGGTTTTATTTTTATTTTTACAGTTTCTTTTCTCTTTTTTTCCTACTGGATTTTATGCTGCGTTTGATTGAATCTTTTTGTTAATTTTTGCTTTACTTTCTATTCATATATGTTTATGAGTGATGATAAAAAATGTGAATTTAGTGTTAGAACAGGTTTGGTTTTAACGGGTTTGATTTCTTTTTGCTGTCATCCGAAACAACCCAGAGAAGGGTCTTTTGTTGTTAAAGGATTGCTTGAGTGATTCTGGTACATTGCCTTCTTCTTTTACTTTTTGCTCGTTGATTCATGGTTTTGTATCTCAAGGGAATATGGATAGAGCAATTGAGGTGTTGGAGTTGATGACAGGTGATAATGTTAGATACCCTTTTGATAATTTTGTTTGTAGTTCAGTGATTGTTGGTTTTTGTAAGATTGGGAAACCTGAAGTTGCAGTTCGGTTTTTCGAAAATTGTATGAATTCAGGAGCTTTAAAGCCTAATGTTGTTACTTATACAGCTCTTTTAAGCAGTTTTAATCTGTTGGGTAAATTTGATGAGGGTTGTGAGTTGGTTTATAGTATGAAAAAGGAAGGGCTGGCTTTGGATGCTATTCTTTATAGCTGTTGGATTTTAGGGTATTTTAGAAATGGGTGTTTAATGGAGGCTTTGAGAAAATATAGAGAGATGGTTGAAAGAGGAATAAACCCTGATACTGTGAGCTACACTGTCCTTATTGATGGGTTTTCGAAGGAAGGTAGTGTTGGGAAGGTTGTTGGATTTCTGAAGAAGATGTTGAAAGACGGGGTGATGCCGAATGTGATTACGTATACGGCAATCATGTTAGGTTTCTGTAAGGAAGGGAAATTCGAGAAGGCATTTAGGTTGTTCAAGGAAGTTCAAGATATGGGGATTGAAGTGGATGAGTTTATGTATGCAACGTTGATTGATGGAGCTTGTCGGAAAGGAGATTTTGATTGCGTCTTCCATTTGTTAGATGGAATGGAGAAGAAAGGGATTAAGCCAAGTGTTGTTACTTATAACATAGTCATCAATGGTTTGTGTAAGGTTGGGAGGACATCTGAAGCAGATAATGTATTCAAAGAAGTAGCCGGTGATATTATAACATACAGTACTCTGTTGTATGGTTATACCGAAGAAGGGAATATAAAAGGAATTATTAAGACGAAAGAAAAATTAGAAAAATCTAGTCTTTGTATGGATGTTGTTGCATGTAACATACTTATCAAAGCATTCTTTATGGTTGGTGCATTTGAAGATGCTCGTGCACTCTACCAAGCAATGCCGGAAATGGATTTAAATGCAGATTCGATTACTTATTGCACAATGATTGATGGCTACTGTAAAGTGGGCAGAATAGAGGAGGCACTTGAAGTATTTGATGAGTATAGGGTGTCATTAGTTTCTTCTGTTGCATGCTATAATTGTATAATAAGTGGGCTATGCAAACAGGGAATGGTCGATATGGCCATTCAAGTGATTATTGAACTTGGTGAGAAAGGTTTCATTTTGGACATGGGTATCTCTATGATGTTGATCCGGGCAGCTTTTTCTCAAATGGGTGCAGTGGGTATAGATATATTACACAAGGATTGCAACTCAATCTCACATACTTATTAACTGCTATAACCATTACGAAATACACAAGTTGTTCAGGAAAAACAAGACAGCACACCATTGTAAGACTTGTGAAAACAATTGCAGAATATAATAGCAGAAAAAGAAAAATGAAAGTTGCTCACAGTTTTTCTTTTCCTTGTGCTGATTCAAAATGAAATGTTCAACATTTCCATGCTTAAGCTCTCCATCATGGCGTTTTCCATGAATCCGCATTTAGCCGGTGCAGACTTGTAGAAACTGCTTAGCCTTTGCTTGAATGAGCATGAAGAAAGAGGAATGATAGGAATGTTCTCACAGTTGCAGAGCTCAACCATGTAACCATCTGGATCATGAAAGAATACCTGATCAACCCTGTTCCCTTGGTCTTCGACCACCGCCGTAACATACTTCATTCCCATGTCTTGCAGCCTCCTCATGACAAGGCCAACATCAGTACACTGCTATTTCAAACAGAAACTTGTTAGTGCTGCTTGGTTTCTGAAAGATTCAACTTGGTTTCATTTTGCTATACCTGGAAGGATATGTGATTATCCTTTGGATTAATCGGTCGAGGTTCAACGATAGTGTCGAAATCATCGATTGATGGATTCTCAATTAAGTGTATCCCAATGCCATAATTATACAACCTGCATCAGTTGTTCAGTTAGTATCATGTTTCATTCAACACTGGATTTTACTAAACAAGGGTAGAGCAGTAAGGTTACCAAGCTCCATTGAACTTGAAAGAAGAAGGGCGTTTGATGGAAACAAAGCCCAAAACATCTTCATAGAACCGCACTGAATCCCAGACTGATCTACACAACAATGAGACATGATTCAATGACAGAAGTGGCAATGCCTCAAAGTTGTTTGCTTCCACAGAGTCCAACATGGTTTCACTCTTATTTGGGTTTCAAAGGAGATCTGCTCTTCCTTATTTGAAGGACTATTTAAGGAGATGAATTGAGAAGAAATATATATTTATATTTTCTTTTCGGTGTAGATTGAGAGACATGGGTCTTTAGGTAGACAACAGGATAGTATACTTTATGCTTGGCAATCTGCATATTCGTATTGATTTCGTGTCATATTCGTGTTTTAAGGTATTATAGGTATACAAATTTGAACATTTAAATAATTTCTGTTATATGGATTGTGGTACATTTGTGTATTCATGTTTTTTTTAATACCATATTATATACATATATACATTGAAATTTTGCCTTGCGGACTTCATTTAAATTAAGAAAGCTTACAAAAGACACTCCCTTTCCATTTTTTGTTATTCTTTGCTATGAGTTGGAGAAAGAATAAACAGGAAACTGTTTGCAGATTTTGCTTTGTTTTTTCTGTACAGTAGTGGATTGTTCTGTTTTGCTGCTGCATTGTTTGGTTGGTTTGTGCACTGATTCTTTGTTTTGGTTGGCTTTTTCGATTTAGATTTTGTTATTGTCCCCTAAAAGTTGGGTTAAGTTGTTTAAGGTGTTCTTTTTTTTTTGCTGGTTTATGGCATTTTGATGCCTTTTCTTATAAATTAAATATTCAAACTATTGCCGAGGAAAAAAAACATAATGGTTAAGGTGTTTATAAAGTTGACACTAGGCAGAAGAAAGAAATTCATCTGCTACCTTTTATACAATAAACTATCGCTTTTTGTTACCTTTTCATTTGTTATTTTCTTAATTTTTCTTTTTTTATTGTTGATTTTGCATATTTTTGCATATTTTCATCGATATTATATTTTAACTTAAAAGGTGATTGTTGCATAATTGTAAGTATTGATGATTGGTAGGCAAGGGGATTTAATAAACTATCTAGATACTGTTTTGATCGATATCATATTTAAAATATGGCTCATGGATGATGATTGGTGTATGGTTGTTCTGTGTTTTGATATACTATATTTAGCTATAGCATAAATATTTTCCCCAAAAAAAAAAGGTTGATCCGAGCACTTTTCTCATTACAGGTAACATTTTTCCAACACTTCCACATCGCAGTCGTCCCAGATTTGAGCATTACAGGTTAGTATTGATGTAGTAGGTTCTGTTGTTTCCCAAATGAATATGGTTTTGTTTGTATGTTTGTAATGCTCATTAAAGCTTTTGTTTGTATGGTTATGGTTATTGCTGCATGACCATTGTTCTTTTTGAATTTATCAGCCAAGTTATATGTTTTTACTATTAGGTAACATTTTGTTTAAAGAGCATTATGCCTACACATCTTTTATGAGATAAATTTGTACATGTAAATGAGATAAAAGTTATATATTTTTTATGAAATTATATTACCATTTAAAATGTTATTATCTAGTTTTAAAACTTCAATTTCATTATTAAACAAAATTAATTTTACCTCAATTATACATAATATATTAAAATTTAATATAAGTTTTTGAAGAAATTAAATGCTCATGGATTATAATTAACCTTTTATGCACGCAATACATGTTATTTAAAACAAATGTTAATTGATTCAAACATTATTTTTCCCCTATAATGGAAATAATGTTATCTTAATTATAAAAATGGATAAATGGACTGAAATTTATTATTGTCTAATTCTATCTTAGATTTTAAGTCAATTACATTATACATAAAATATTCCTCATTCATAATATGATTTCCCTATAATACATAAATTATAATTGTGAAAGTGTAAGGAAGTTTTTAAAATTAACGTATATATAATATGATAAATAAAATTATACAAATTTTACTTAAAAAGTCAAATTTGGCTGTTAAATTAATAAATTCTATAGAATTCTGAAATTTTAATAATAATAAATTTTTGATGAAAAAATGCTAAACATGTATTTTAAACTTGATACTAGACAGCTAAGTAACAATTCTTGTAAAAAATAAGTCCTCTTCAAAGTTAATTATATTTTTACAAAATGAAATTACCATTTAAAATGTTATAAAAGTTATAAAACCTTAATTAAACTAATCATCAGTAATTAAATATACTCTTTCATTATTATTTGGGTGATTGATAAAGAAATGAAATTAAAGTTGCAACGATATCATTTAGTCGTCTAATTTTTTGCTTCGTGTGTTCTAAATTTGTGCTGTTTATTTTTATTCGATAATGTGTAATTGCAACTTCAATTCTTTGATAGTGTGTTCTAATTTTAAAATGTTGCAGTAATGGCTCGTCTGCCTTTAATTGCACAAAGTGTGAGGCGTAAAAGAATTAGTATTGCTGTGACAATATGGTTGGAAATCTGTAGAATCGCGGTTTGGTTCTTATTTAGAATGGGTGCCAGCCTTAGCCTACATAGACCAAGGATTAGGTCCTATACCGTAGATTTTTATGCAAAACGGGATTATGTGAATAGGCTTGTATATGCTAGTGACGAGACCTGTATTGAACAAGTTAGGATGAATAGAGCTGCCTTTTTTAAATTATGTGAGATGTTAGAATCGATAGGGGGATTGAAGTCGACAAGGTTCATGCTTGTTGACGAGCAAGTAGCAATGTTTTTACATATCATCTCCCATCACCTGAAAAATCGAGTTATCAAGCATCACTTTAGAAGGTCCGGGGAAACTGTTAGCAGAGCATTTCATAGTGTTTTAAATGCTGTCATACGCTTGCAAGATGTGTTATTTAAAAACCCGGAGCCAATTACAGCCGATTCTTCTAACACAAGGTGGAAATGGTTTAAGGTATAGGACTAAGTTTTATATATAGCTTCAACAACATTTACTTGATTTAGATTTAAATTAGTATTCTAACTCAAGGTTTTATATCATGTGATATAGAATTGCTTAGGTGCTCTTGATGGAACCCACATCAAGATTAGGGTTCCAACAGTTGATAAACCTAGATATCGGACGCGAAAAGGTGACATAGCAACAAATATGCTAGGTGTTTGTACACCTGAGATGCAATTTGTTTATGTTCTTCCTGGTTGGGAAGGTTCAGTTGCTGATGGACGGGTTCTTCGAGATGCCATTAGTAGAAGACATGGATTAAAAGTTCCTCATGGTAAAGTGTATAGTTAGAGGACTTTGATTTATTCATTAAGATCACACTTTGTGTGCTGAATTAATCATTTTTTAATATGAAACTTATCCTATAGGTTGTTATTATCTAGTTGATGCTGGATACACAAATTGTGAGGGATTTCTTGCACCATTTAGAGGACAACGATATCATTTGAACGAGTGGCGTCAGGGTTATCAGCCAAGTTCTCCGCAAGAGTTTTTTAATATGAAACATGCCTCAGCACGTAATGTCATTGAAAGATGCTTTGGCTTATTAAAACTTAGAGGGGAATACTTAGGAGTCCATCGTTCTATCCTGTAAGGGTGCACAATAGAATTATTATTGCATGTTGTTTGCTCCATAATTTTATTCGAACCCATATGAGTAGTGACCCCATTGAAGCGGAGGTGGGAGAAGGATTACCTACAATTAATGTGGTGGATGACGATGAACCGAATATCACAAATATTCATCCATCGGATGCTTGGGCTACTTGGAGGATGGAACTAGCCAACCAAATGTTCGATGAATGGCAAGCATCTAGAAATTAGTTTGTGAAACTTTTGTGAAACTTTTGTATTTATTTTTGTATTGTACTAAACTACAGAAATTATAATATAATTTCTTCTAATTCAGCTTGTGTTATAATTTTAAATTTTTTGTGCTATGGAACTTTTGATTCATGATATTCAACTTAATTACTAGATTTTATAAAGTGTTGACCTTTTGAATCATGATATTAAAATAGTAATTAATATAATTTATTTTTTTTTTGTTCTTAAGATCATTATGTCAGGTGTTCCAGAATCAAATGCTCAAGCTTCTCGAGGAAGCAAAAGAAAATGGGTTCCCGAGGAAGATGCAGCATTAGTTTCCAGCATGGTGGACCTGCACAATGTTGGAACAATTAATGCTGATACCGGGTTCAAAGCCGGTTATTTGAACGAGTTGGAAAGAAAGCTACAAACGGTTTTACCAAATGCAATGTTGAAGGCGAAACCTAATATTGAATCAAGGATTAGGTTACTTAAAAGGGAGTGGTCAATCGTCTACGACATGCTTAATGGCCAAAACAATAGCGGTTTTGGTTGGGACGAGCATAGGCAGCTCGTTGTTGCTGAAGATGCGGTTTGGGAGTCCTATTTAAAGGTAAGATTATTTCAAGTCTTTATTATATTATTTTTACCAAACTTACGACTAATATGATTTCCTCATTTTTTTAGAGTCACAAAGAAGCCGCCCAATTCAGATTTCATACTTTCCCTTACTATGACCAGCTTACTACCATATACGCAAGAGATCGAGCAACTGGGAGAGATGCTCAAACAGCTGCTGATGTTCTTGAAGAAATACATGCTGATGATGAACGTACTACAGATATGAATGAAGAGAGAAACACATTCTATGACTGCGAAGCTGACGTCTCTTTAGATGACATGGATGTTTCTGGTACGGATCCACGAGGAGATCGAGACCAAGGGGGTTCCTCATCTTCAAACAAGAGAAAGAAGAAATCTGATGCTCGTGATAATATGTTTTCTTCATTTAATGAGGCTGCCACTTTGTTCGGGGAGAAAATCCAGGCCGTTGGCGATCAAATCAGTAGGAGTTTTGCCTCCGAGGTGGTAGTTCAGCAGAAGTCAGAACAACATATGGAAGAGAGAGCTTCAAATTTATATTCAGCCTTATGGTCAATTGAAGGTTTAACCGACGATCAACGATATGATGTATTGAGTAAAATTCCCGACCATCCAACTCAAATGATCGTTTTCTTTAGTTTACCTTCAGTTGCCCGATTGGAATGGGTTAGGAGATTTCTTTCTTACCATTAAATATCAATGTTCAAACTTTTTGATGTTGTAAAACTATATAACATATGGATTTTAATGTACAATTTCATTTTCATCTAACCTTTTCTTAATATAAGTTAATTATGTTTATGCATAATATAATTCTCAAGTTATATATTGATTTTAGTAAATTCATATAAGAACATTTTATTATTAAGAATTTTATGGAATTATATATCACTATATAATTATATTAATATTAATTATTTTAAATTGTATAAATTCATATAAGAAAATTTTTATTATCAAGAATTTTATGAAATTATATATTATTATTAAATTATATGTAATAATTATTATTTTAAATTATACAAATTGATAAACTATAATCATATTAGTTATAATAATTTTAAATTTTATTAAATCATATATTTAATTAAATCATATTAGTTATAATCATATATTATAATTTGAGTAAATTCATATAAGAATATTAATTATTAAGAATTTTATTAAATAATATATTTTAATTATATTATATTTAATAATAATTATGTTATTTTATATTTTACAGTATCATATTTAATAATATGGTTTGAGTAAATTCATATAAGAATATTAATTATTAAGAATTTTATTAAATTATATATTTTAATTAAAATATATTTATAATAATTATGTTTAAATATGATTAAATTATTTATTATTGATATTAATCTTATTAAAATTTAAATAAAATAATTTACCAAAACAAATTTCTGCTAATTATTAAGAATTTTATTAAATTATATATTTTAATTAAAATATATTAAATAATAATTATGTTTAAATATGATTAAATTATTTATTTTTGATAATAAATAATCTTATTAAAATTTAAATAACAATAACAATAATCATTTACCAAAACAAATTTATGCTAAGGGTATTCTGGTCATTTTAGTTTTCTCCATTATGCTATTACACCTCTATTACATTCAACCAAACACAGTTTTACTATTACGCCTCTATTCCATTACATTCAACCAAACAGTTGATTTGCTATTACACCTCTATTCCATTACACCTCTAATCCAATCCAATACACCTCTAATCCAATACAGCGAACCAAACGTGCTGTTAGATTTTTATGCTTGCCTCAATTTTGACAATTGGCATAATTTCTATTTAGTCCTTTTTTATTTTCTTTAATTTATAATTCAACTTTCACTCCTATTTCAATTTAGTCTTTTTTCTTAATTACTCTTAATTCGAACTAATTCACCTATCCAAAACCTATTTGACCACTCAACTAACTTCGTAAATATTTTTAATAAATATTTACGAATTCGTTTTATTAAGACAGAGGCCCGACAATACACTTTTTCGATGCCCGTAAATTTTGGGTCATTACAGGGGTTCCATCAGTGGTGAAGTCAGGGGGTGGCAAGGGCCTCGCCCCCTTTAAAATGATTTTTTTTTCATTTAGGTCTTTTATAATTTATAAAATTTTAAATTAGTTGTAACACCTCAAATTCGGCTTAAACATTACAGCTGAATTTAGAGAAATTAATTAATTTGTGTAAAAACTCAAAAGTTTTAATCCCAACTTTATAAATTGTAAATTCTGAAAATATTAACTTTTAGCAAAACAATTATATGTTATTTTAAAAATTACTCACAGAACTTATTTATTTTATAGAAAACTCTTAACTTAATGTCGTTTGAAAACTTCTAATTTCAGTGTGAGTTTCAAAAATATAAATATGGCAAAGCTTTTACATATTTTAGAAAAACTTGTACTTGAAAACTTCTATTTCATAGTAAAACCACTGTAATAGGCAAATTTTGGCCTGGGCCCCAAAAACATAATAACCGAAGCCAAATGATGCAATCGGTCTAAAACAAGTTAAAAAAGAGCCAAATTGAAAGACAATTATTAAATTGTGACCAAATCAAAAAGATGGAGAAAGCCAATGAGTTATCAAAATTTGTTGACTTGGTAAAAGGCTAAAAATAGGAAGATATGATTTTTATTTTATTTTATTTTATTATTAAATTATTTAGGCTATTTTTAGTAAACCTCATGTATATAAATAGGGGTATTTTGTTATTTGAAAGGGGAGAATTACTTTTGGAGACTTGGATGAATTACTTTTGTATTCCTACTTCAATTTGGAATTGGATTATTCTCTCTTTTCCTATTTCTATTATAATTGAATTATTTTCTTTTCTCTTTTAATTATGTGGGAATTTTGTCCATTTCATTTCAATTTCTTTGTTTTTTCTAAATTCGTCCAATTGCTTTTAGCCCTTCCGTTTTTTATTGTTTTGCAATTAAGTTTTTTTTTGCCCTAAAATTTGTTTTGACTACATTTTGGTCTTCCTTGAAGCTGTGTGTTTTGGAGGGTGAGGATTATTTCCCTTTTGGTCCCTCATTGTTATTTGCACGTTCAAATTGGTCCATTTTCTTTTATTTATTTCTGATTTACCACAGGATTTTGCTTTAAGGTTCGATTTAATCTTTTTTATTTTCGCTATTTTATTATCAAATTAACTAATTTAATATATTATTGCTGTTATGTTTATATTTCTATTTATATTTATTTTGTTATTCTAATACTATTATTATTTATCTAATTATTATTTATCTATTTTTATTTCTACTATTATTATATTTCTATTTATTATATTTTTATTTCTATTTATATACTAATATTATTTTCATTATTATTTTTCTAATATTTGTTTTTCACTCTTGTTATTAACATTCTATTTATTTATCTATTTTTTTTTACTTTTTTTTGTTATTATCTATCTTAACTTTTTATATAACGCTCATTTCAATTTTTTATACATTATTTACTTTAATATTTTCATATATTATATATTTCAAACTTTTTTTACACATGATATATTTTGAATTGTTTATATATTATTTTTAAAGAGTTTTATATATTATTTTATCTTAAATGGATACTATTTTTTTCAAATTATTTTATATACTTTAGATCGCTTTTATAATCATCCTCATTTTAAAAAACCTCTCAAAATAAAAAAATATTTCGTGTTTGAAAATTCGAGAAATTGTGCCCTACCGTGCTGGGTTTTGATTTTTTGTTCAACCGAATAACTGAAATATCCTTTTAAAATTTCGTCCATGTTTTCTTAAATTAAAATGAGGCAATATTTTGTGTTCGAAAATTCGAGAAATCGTGCCTAATCGTGCCCAATCGTGCTGGGTTTCGACTTACCGTTTGACCAGATAGCCAAATATCCTTTTGAAATTTCAAATGCATGAGTTTTGGAAATTATAAGATGATCTTGTATCGAGGGTTTGAAATATTGTATCCTATCGTGCTGGATATGATATTTTATTTCTTCTAAGCGAGAGAATCTCAATATCCAATTCAAGTTATCCAAGCGTTTTAAAGGAATTGTATTTTAATATCTTTTTCAAATTTTCAACATTAGGACATTAATTGATCAATGCTTCCTCGCGCGTAACTAACACCCGAATCCGTTTTCTAGTTTTTCGTAGACCAAAAACATTGTTTAAATAAACCGAAATGCTTTATCAAAACGATCGATCACAAGGTGACCCGATCACACATAAACAAAAAGGATTGGTAGCAACTCTATTTTCGTTTTAAAGTCGACCTTCGTTTTTCAAAATAAAAATGGTTTCGACAACCACTAAACAAATCCATAACAAATTTACAAACCAAAAGATAAGAATAAACTAATCATAAACTCATTTATTTACTTGATCAAAAATTCAGTCCGAGCTCCCACACGCCGTCCGATGCTAAACTTTACTAATTACCTGAAACGTCAAAAATAAAACAAAGATGTGAGCTATAAAACTCAGTGTATACTGAAACTCAACATAGAACACACATATCACAATATACAGTTCAAAGTTTCACAGAGAATTTCATCAAGAACAATTGAGCAGAACTAAGAATATATGATTATGTTTATGCGATATTTTTTAGAAAACATAATGCAAATTTTTGGAAAACTTTTTACCCAGCTTCGCTACACACCAAAATAGAGTTCCCCAGTACTCGTCCAACCAAATCACGCCAATTAATAATTATGGACATTGCCACTAGAGTTGCAATTAAACTGTCAAATCAAATATATGTGGTCAAGCCAATAAATCCCAGCAAAGCTACCAGAGCAGATGAGTGGTCGAGCCACCATAATCACAAACAAGCTGCTAGACAAAAATGTGGATAAACCACCAGAATATGCAAATCATTAAACTGTCAGAGTTTTCCTCCTTTCAACATTTTCCCAAACCCCATAACGTGTCTTGGCATGCATATATAGAAATAAAATGATAAGCATGTAAGACATGCTGACATACAGTAACAGAAAACAGAAAGCATGAGAGTCTATGCTTTACAAAATAGAAGTATCAAACCTTATAGAAACGCATCAATTTTGCCATGAAGTCACATGCATGGTTACATAATAGATCTAGAGATATACAAATAATCATATTCTAACATCACATTCTCACATCCTAACATAATAACACGGAAACATACCATGAAAATTAACAGAACACAAATTGTACATGTATAAATCACGCATCTTAAACACATCCTATAATGACCCAAATTTTGGGTCATCGAAAAAGTGAATTTTTGGGTCTTCGATTCTGAAAAATTAGATTCGTAAATATTTCTAAGTGGAAGGTTAATTAGATTTTAATTAAGTAAATTTAGCTTAATTAAGGTTAATTTAGTGTAATGATTAAATTGAATAAAGTGTGAAAGTTTAATTAGAAATTATAGAAAGGTCAAGGGACTAAATTAGAAATAATACCTTAAGGTGACAAGTGTGTGGTAAAAATTAATTACATGTGTATAAAGTATAATACATACATGTGTAGTATAAATATATGTTTACTTATATTATAAGTAAATAATAATTACTAAATATAATAATATAATAATATAATAAAAGAATAAAGAAATAAAATAGAAAAAGAAAGAAAGAACAGACAAAGTGGAACGGAATAGGAAAGAGGAAAAATTAGGGTTTTAGAGTTTTAAGCTTAATTGGTAAGTCAATTTGACCTCTTTTCTTGTAATTTTAGTGTCTATGAAATCCTAAGAAGAAATACTATTTGAGTTATGTTAAAATTTAGAAAGTTATTGAATTTTTAGATATTGATTAAGTTGAATAAATGGAAGAATTAAGTGTAATTTGATGGAAATTTAAGTTAGAAGTGGGAGAAGGATTGAATTGTAAAGATAGATATAAGTTTTGTTATAGTAAGGATTAAATTGTTTAAATTGTAGAATTGATGTTTTATATTGAATATTAAGAGTTGAAACCTGTTTAAAGTAGGTATAAAATGAAAACTATAAGGTTATTTGAAGAAAAAGAATGGTTATGGTGGAAGGACTAAATTGGAATTTATGTAAAAGTTACATAGAAAATTAAAGGTGTGTTATTAAATAACATATATTGATAATTTTAAATGTTAAATTTTATGTAGCCAAAGTAGCACCGAAAACGTCATCGAAAAAGGAAAAGGAGAAAGTGAACGAGGATATCGAATAAACCGGAGAATTTCGGTTTGTATTTCTATAAACTATGCTCTATAATTTAATAATTGTAATTGTTATTTTTATATGGTTAGTATGTATGATAAATAATGTGATAGAAATTGTTACTATTTTTGTTCCAAAATGAAATGATTCAAATACCCTATTAACAGTGTTGGGCTTGTCGGATATAATTGGCAAGCCATAGGATTGGAAGTGTTCAGGGATATTCCGACTGTGTGTCAATGAGACACTATATGTGTCAACTACTGTGACTGTTTCAGATTCGTTCCGAAGAGGTACTTTGTACCTGACTATGACTGTTACTATTATTGTTACTGTTATTGTTACTGTTACCCTACGGTGTATTTTGGTTTCGGCCGATGAAACACTGTATAATATCCCCAGTGTGTGGGTTGGATCTGCGTATCCATTTAGGTCCGAGTTATATTAATAGGGGTATATGAAAGTACTGAAGACTGACTGCTATTGATTTTGTGACTGTGACTGTTATACAATTGTTGAAAGATATTGAATGATATGAAATGTATATAAAGAATTGTTTAATTACATTTAAGAGCTATAAGTTAAAGGTAAGTGATGAAGTTATTAAGATAATGAAAGTAAAAAGTTTAAGTTACAATGTATATACATAGCTTATTATTGTTTGAGTATTAGTTTATAGAAATACCACTGAGTGCATACTTAGCGTACGGTTTGTTTTCGTGCGCAGGACTAGGTATGAAAGGAAGCTAAGGACTCAGCATCCAAGCCAATCCCGAACTCAAAGTGGTGAAATACCTTTCTTTTGGTAAAATGGCATGTACCTAGGCTGATAAGATTTTATTTTGTAAATGATAGGAATGGGCATGAAAGATGTAGAAACATTTAGTGTGAAATATACATATTTTGGAAGTTAAACTTACATGAGTTTGATTAGTATGATAATGTAGTATAATTTTGATGAATTATGGTATATAATCCTTAAGAGGTGATGAAGTGAACGAATGAATATTTGTTAAGTTTGAATGGCATAACGAATGATATTTGATTTAAGAATTATTAGTAAATTTTTGGGTATGAATTAGATGTGTTTAGCATGTGAAAATAGCTTAAAAATGGTCAAAAATCATGTTTTCACACGGCCAAGTCACATGGGTGTGTGCTCAGGCCGTGTGGCTCTCTGTTTATGTCACACGGACTGTTCCCACGACCATGCGTGCAAGTCAGATCTGCCCACGGCCATGGGAGCCCCACGGGCAGGCCATACGGGCGTGTGCCCCTATTTTCAAGGAAAAGTTTCCAAAGTTCCCGGTTTAGTCCCAAATCATTTCCTAAGCATATTTTGGGCCTCGTAGGTCCTTATTAGGGACTTAAAGATGATATTTGAGACATTTTAAATTGAAATACAGATTTATAACTCGATTTTGTTCGTTTATTAGTGTGTAATTTTGGTAATGCCTCGTAACCCTGTTCCGACAACGGGTTGGGGTTAAGGGGTGTTACACATCCCATACAAAAGCATATTAAAAAATACCTTATTTTCAAGTCTTATTTAAGTGGTACAGATCCTACGAATAGGCTAATTACAAATCACGGATCAAATCGGGTCAAAATGAAATTTTTTTAAAAATGGGTCCACACGTTCGTGTGGCCCACATGGCCCAATTGGCCAGCTCGTGTGGCCCACACAATCTGGCACACTGCTTGTCACACGATCGTGAGGCGTTAACAGACTAGTTTTTGACTTTCTGTCGTTCACTGTTTTTCGAGTTTTTCGATATACACCTTATTGTTTTTCGATGACGACACACCGCAACAATTCCAGAACCTAAAACCAATGATTAAATGACCCGATTTAGCCACAAAATACTTAATCAAAACACTAACACGGTTACAACTGCTAAGGTTAAACTTTAATAAAATAAAAATCAGCCTTTCGACAAATGATCACTTACCCAAACAGAGACGTAGGCCTTTAAATCACCTAATTCGTCGAAAGGATGTCACGTGATTCACAAACCTCTCCTAACAGTACATCAAAACCATCAATTCACACAAATCTTACCAACCCATACTTACAACCCTTCCACAAAAACGAAAACAACAACATGCTCTAGGTGTAAATAGAAATTACCACTGAAGAAAACACTAAATGAACAGACATACTTTAGATAATACACCCAACAACACTAATAGGCAGCAATAGGATGAAACAAAAAGTAAAAGAAAAGGAATAGTATCAAAAAATCGCAAAAAATGAAAATTCAAAAAAAAAGAAAAAAAAGATGAAAGAGTTGATCACAAAATAACAAAAAATCGACTGTAAAAAGAGGGAGTGGGACGACAATTTTTGGAGAATTTTGGGGAATTTTCAAAAAAAATAATTATTATTAGCAGATGATAACCACCCACTCTCCCACTAAAATTAGATCTTATCCAAATCAGATATACCCTTAATTTCTAACCAACCCTATCACGTGAGCGGCACACAGGAAATTTAGCAAATATAATTCCTATTGCACACACAAATATTCGAACATAGGACCAAAGGGTAAGCTAACACCTTACCACTGAACCAGCAGGCTCATTTTATTAGTAATTGCGTGAAAATATTACTTAAGCCAAAAGATTAGACAAAAATTAGCAAAAATACAAGACACATGATTTGAACTTAGAACCTCTCTCACACCACTCACAACACTTAACAATTGGGCCAAATTAATTCAATTGTCATAATTCCCACAGCTTTTACTCAAGAACATGACGTGCACACTCTTGGTCTCATTAACCCAATTTCTTCTAACTCGATTTTTGGGATATGACATTTGTAACACCCCCTACCCGTATCCGTCGCCGGAACAGAGTACGAGGCATTACCGAGGAGTACAAAACTTACAGATAATTTAAATATATTTTCATAACAACTTGTCTCGATTTCATACTATTTCATATTTAAGCTTTACTCACCAAAGTATTAGAAATATCATCTTTATGCAAATAGCACACATGAGGTACATAATTCCATAGTTAAGAATGAACACATTTATCAAACATATTCCACATTCATATATCAATGTCTTACATTTCCATATATCAATAACCGTCATTTTCTTACTTTTCAGATAATTATGTGTAACCATTGATAAGCATGTAATTCACTGTTTCTTCCTGTCAATCACAATTTCAAATGACAAATTCGTGTGAATCAGCTCAACCTCATTAGGTGTTTAAATTCTGTCACTTTGATTCACATACTCATAATTTACTAACATATCCTGTCAAACACAACCTCTGAATGATAAAATCACATAATTGAGCTCAATAATAATAATGATAACATTACTTACATTTCTTTTTCCACATGTTACATTTACGACTTACCAACTTGTCCGTCCAAAGAACAGCTTACGGATTTGAGTACATCGTGATCTGAAGCCCGAAATCTAGCTGAAGCACATAAGTGCCAAACGGAAGCCCGAAGGCTAACTAAAGCACATAAGTGCTAAACGGAAGCCCAGAGGCTAACTGAAGCACATAAGTGCTAAACGGAAGCCCGAAGGCTAGCTGAAGCATATAAGTGCTAAACGGAAGCCCGGAGGCTAACTGAAGCTCATCAGAGCTGAACTGAAACCCCAAAAGGGTTAACTGAAACTCATATGAGTTAACGAAAGCTCGTAAGAGCTAAACGGAAAACAAACACGAGAATTCGCAACAAATGCTGAATCTCGGTTTACTTGGGTAATTTACCGTCAATTCATCTTTTTCACTGAAATATTGTACTCATTTCCTGCGTTCCGTTCCTCCGAAATTCTCAGTTTAATTTCATAACTTTTGTACATAATTTACTTATTTTCAACAATTAATATACATAAATATTAATCACCATTCATAAAATAATATTAAAATTTAATAATATTAACAAATGGTCACTAAATTTAGTTATATAAACTCACAAGTTCGATTTTTGTATTATAGCGATAATCATAATTTCATAATAAATATTTCAAATAAAACATTATATCATTTCTAATTCAACACTTATCGATTATAATCGGGCATGTGATCAATTTATACACGAGTCATTCATATATTTTAGTATATTTTCCTCCTCCTCCTCTCCATCTACATCCTTTAGTATAAACAACACACTTGTAGGTAACATTATCTATAATTTTCACTATCTACTTATGTGAATATTCAAGTTGTCCATCTGTGTTATAGTCACTAAATTATTTTTATCTTGAGCTACAGAACTCCAAATTAAGATCCATAAATTTTACCAGAAACTATATTCACATATCTTCTTACCATAAAATTTTCATAATTTTTGGTTGGGCCAATTAATACAGTTTATTCATTGAAGTCTCCACTGTTCTGCTGTCTGACAGTTCCGACCCTTCTTCACTAAAAATTAATTATCTCCTCGTACAGGATTCGAATGATGTTCCCGTTTGTTTCTATTGAAAATAGACTCATTCAGAATTCTAAACATATTAATTTAAGCCCATAATTATTTTTATCCAATTTTTGATGATTTTACAAAGTCAGAACAGGGGAACCCAAAATCATTCTGACATTGTCTCACAAAATTTATCATATCTCATGATTTATAATTCCATTGCTTACATTATTTCTTCTATAAGAAACTAGACTCAATATATTTAATTTCATATTTTATTCATCCTCTAATTCCATTTCTACAATTTTTGGTGATTTTTAAAAGTTAGACTATTGCTGCTGTCCAAAACAGTTTTAGTGCAAAATGTTGATTTCCATTTTGCCCCAAATTTCACAATTCATACAATTCAGTCCTTGCTCAATTAACCCCTCAATTAAGATAATTTTCTCAATTAATACTTTTCATAAACATTATAAGTTATTTCATAACTATTGAATTTCAGAATTTTCACATAAAACTCTAACTTCAAACTCTTTTACAATTAGGTCTCAAACATTCACTTTCTATTCAATTCTTACAATAAAATCAACATATAAACAATTTAAAGCTCTAATTCCATGCCAAATCATCATATACTTCCAGCACATATGTATAGAAACTTTCAATTTCTTTCATAGAATCAAAAACTAATGAATTCAACAATAGGACCTAGTTGTAAAAGTCACAAAAACACAAAAATTTCAAGAAATAATCAAGAATTGAACTTACTTGAAGTAAAAATATGAAAAACCAGCTTAATAGAACTCTTCCATGGAGTTTTTCTGATGAGAATGCATAAAAATAAAGAGAAATCTAGATAATTCCACTTTAGTCCTAGCTTTATTAAGTAAATTTTGCAATTTTCCAATTTTGCCCTTAATTCTCCTTATTTTCTTGCTGATTTCATGCCCTTGCCGTCCAGCCCAAATAGACTTTGAGTCTATTTTCCTTTTAAACCCTCTTTCTTTTATCAATTAATTTATTTAATCATTTCCCACAATTTTGCATTTGATACAATTTAGTCCTTTTTGTTCAATTAACTATCAGAAGTTTAAAATTTCTTGACGAAACTTTAATACTAACATATTAACACTCCATAAATATTTATAAAAATATTTATGGCTCGATTTAAAATTATCGAGGTCTCGATACCTCGTTTTCGATTCTAATTATTTTAATATTTATTTTTAGTACACTATTCACTATTTCAAAATTTTTCCTAACTTCACATTTAATTATACTTACTAAATTAATAATATTTCCTACTCATTTGTCGGATTTAGTGATATCGAATCAGTGTTCCAACACCATTGAAAATTAGGCTGTTACAACATTAGTAATGGTAAAATTGTACTTTGCCTCCCCCAAACGATAAAAAATTGATTTAATCATTTAAAAATTATAAATATGTAGACTATTAAAATAGTGAGATTGCATTTTTACTATCATAAAAATATACAATTTAATTCTGATCCCTTTAGAAAAAAAATTTTTTGGCTCCGCCACTGGTTCTATATGCTCAGACATGGTGGCTAATGGTTGTAGAAAAAGAAGAAGGCTAGATCTTGGAGTTATTGTTCCGAGAAAAAAGAGGAGAAACATGATCGTGGTATCTAACAAGATAAAAAAAGGATTTTATTTTTTTTCTCTCACTTAGAGAAAAGGCAAAGGATTCTGGAAGACGCTTTCAACTTTAGTATCTTTCTCATTTTTATTGCATAATCAAATTTGTAAATTTTGCTTTATTTTTATATATAATAAATTTTTGAATGACTTATTTTATATAATTCTAGAAATTCTATCACACACGTGTATATATATATATATGGAAATCACATATTTAGAACACATGTATGCATTTAAAAATAATATACAATAAATAATAAAATTTAAGATTTGAAAACAATGTGGGTGAAGCCATGTGTAATACCATTGAAATGTACAAATATATTAAATTGAAGTTTTAATTGAAGTGGTAAAGAAAATATTCTATAAATGCATGTGATATGGGATTAAATCTTAATATTTATAATTTTTTATCGTTTTTTAATAATAAAAAAACCAAAATTACTTTTGTAATAATATAATTTTCTAAAATATTTAAGGTTATTTTAATAATTTTCTTAATTGAATTAGTGTCAAATTGATTTGTGACACTAATTTAATCACGTACTTTTTTAAAGAAAAAATACCCACGCAAAAAATCAATAAGAAATCAAAGTGTCATTCAACACAAGGTGGTGAATGACTTCCGGATAGTCCAAACCAAAATATAAACCCATGTTTTCATCAAGGGTTGATCGGGCTAATCTATGCGCAACCCTATTAGTGACCTATGAACATACTGAAAAATAACAGAATCAAAACTAGCACACAATCTATGGGCCTCAGCAATGAAATAAGCTTACAATGAAAAATCCAACAAACAACAATCAAACACAATAATGATGTGGGAAAACTGAACCAAAATAACATTAACTTAATTAACCGACTCTTCAAAATTTTTAATCGTTAACTGAATCGAAATTTTTTCAAAAAAATTAATCGAATCGAAATTTTTTCGGTTAATTTGGTCGATTAACCGAATTAATTGAAATTATATATTTTTTTAATTTTTGGTTAAAATAAATATAAGATTAACCGAATTAATCGAATTAACCGAATTACCCGAATTAACCAAATTAACCGAATTATTTGTATAAAATTATATGTTTTTTTTTATTTTTAGTTTTAGTTTTAGATTTTTATTTTTATTTATTAAATTATTTGTAATTTTTATGATTGGGTTGGGTATTTGGGTTTATATTGGATTGAGTTTGAGTGAATAGTGAGCTATTTATATATTATAATTTTATTTATTTAATTTTTTCAGTTAAACCAAAAAAATTCGGTTAACCGACCGGTTTTGAACCGAGTTAACTGTTAACCGAAAACTCAAAAAATTATTAACCGACACCCGACTGAATTAATTCAGTTAACCGACCGATTAACCAAATTTTTTCAGTTTTACCCGAATTTTGCACACCCCTAGTTAATTCGATTAATGGTAGTTCGGGTTGGTTAACCGGTCGATTAACCAATTGAACACCCCTACTCCATTGTATTAGTGGTCATGTATGATTTTGATATTTATCATTATTTATTTAGATTAAATGTTATCATAAGACAAAATGTTAGTTAAGACTTAATGTATAAAGTCAGTTCAGCCTTAAATTAGTCGACACAATTATTATTGCAACAATCAGAAAGACGTGAGTTTAGGCATGCTTAAACGTGTTATTCCTCTTAGTTAAGTGTGGGAGAAAAGTTATAAGAAGAAGTACGCAATGTATAAAAAAAAACTCGAATGTGTAAAAAGTGTAAATAAGGTATACATGTTCACAAGCTACTCAAATTTAGATGAAAAAAAATTAAATTTGGTTCAATAATTTTTTTAATCTATTTTTTTTCAAATTTTTTTTCATAAAAGAAAAAGTTATTACATCAAATGAGACCAACGCCACAAAAAAACAAAAGAGCAATAAAGTCACAAATCCAATAGCATAAATATGAGAAAGCAATCGAGGACCTTAGTCCTTTAGATGACAAAAGCCGTATAACACTCTTAAGTCTAGTTTTGGAATATTTCTCAAAAATGCTTTTAAGAAAAAAAAATTTGGGTAGAAATTAAAACTTTTAACTTTTTAAAAAAGTGATTTTAGGTCAATTTTTTACTTGAGAGAAGCACTTTTTCTCTTAAAAAATAACTTTTTTAGGAATATTTTTATTCCAAAAGTACTTTTTGTCCCGAAAAAACTTTTAAGAAATATTCATAAACTGAATCTTAACCATCAAGATAAACAGATTCTTGTACAAATGAGTCTCCATACAAATCCTTCCCATTATAGCAGTGGTCACAACTCTAACATGAATCAACAAATGCAACAAACGCCTATCCAAATTTGAGTTACTATGAACTTTGAGAAATGAAGTCACAAAGGATCAAAGAACATGAATTGCTATGAACTCGAAAAAGCCATTAGTGATAACCACGCGATATAAATTGCAACCAAACCTTAGAAAATTTATTATTCCAAGAGAAATTGTCACAACACGCTGGAAAAATGATCGATGGCTAGCATGAAGCGCATGGCCAAGGTCAGAGGAGGATGACCTTCTAAATGGACATATAGTCAGACCGCAATGAAAACCTTTAGTGCACTTGGTTGGGTGAAAAAATGAATGGAAAGGAGAGAGTGGAAAAGTAGAAAGAATATAAATTTTAAGTGTATTTTGTAAGAAAAAAAAAAAGATGATCATCTTCAATCTAAGGAATAAAAACTAATCCTTCTAAATTAAAAAAATGACTGTAGAGAAAATAAGAATATTGCAAGTTATTTTAAAATTATACATTTTTTAAATGTTTTATATTCTTTCATTTCATTTTTCAACTCTACCAAACAATGAATGAAAATAAAATTACTTTTTCTTTCAATTTTATCTTTCCTACCAAACACACCTATTTTCTTTCAATTTTTCACCTTTCCAATTTTCTTTCCACTCTACCAAGCAAAGCCAAACTTGCACCACCATTCACCTCTAATGACCAATCAAAGATCTAAACGGTCAAAAGTCCCAAGTAGTCAAGTGGGACAATCAACCTAAATCCCTCGACGATCTGATGATTGATGATCGAAAGATGACTTGTTCCTAACATTGAGGAGACCTAGGGTATTAGGGCAATAAACCTAGGGCTAGAGACAACACTGAGAGACAACAACGACAATGGGAAGAAAAGACGAAACAAAATCCAACACACAATGTATACAGGCCTCACCAAGGAAATACTTTATGTGGGAACGACAACTTCTAGTCCCCAAAGAAGGTTACCCAAAATGGTAGTTTTTTATTTTTTTTGCAAATGCTCGACTTTTCTTTAAATCCGAGTAACTTAATATCCATGTCAAATAACTTACAAGCCTAATCAATTTTTATTTTATTATTAATATATATTTATTATATTTAATTAATATTGAAAAATATATCTAACTTAAGAAAAAAAAATTGAATTTGAAGTCGAGCATAAAAATCAAGATTGTTTACTTGTAGTTCAAGGTAGTGGACAACTAATAATCAAATTTGAAGTTGAACATGAAAACCAAATTCTTCTCATGAATGTCCTGGTTTTAGACATTACAAAAGTAAAATTAGACACTGAATAAGAGGACAATTCATGAGAAGAATCTGTTTGTGAAGATTTTCAACAAAAACTGCAGTGACAGGCAAATTAAACATAGCAGCAATGGTGGGATCGCAGTATTCACAGATGTAAATGCAGCAAAAGATAAAGCTTTTGCTGATACAGGTAGTGCACATTAGCTCATTTGTAAATTCATTGACCAGTGTCAATGAACTATAAAGCCAGGTCCAAGACACCATCATAGCATCATTGGTGTCATCACCCTATCCCAAAGAGATTTTGATAAGGTTCAGATATTTGGTTCAAAGAGAGTGGGTTCATATTTTAATCTATCGGTGTTCGTCCTACTCCCAGTTGATACACTGACTGTTTTGAAAACATGTCAGCATATTTGATCCAGGAACCTTTACGGCTTCACTTCCAAGACTACCACTTATGCACCCAAACTCCGATTCATCATCATCACTATCAATACTTTTAGGAGTCACACGGTTCTGATAACTTCTACGCCGGATAAGAAATACATTGAAGTAATAGCTTCCCACGTCTTGCCTAGTCTTACCAGGAAAAAACTTGGACGCACTAGGCCAGAATGTATTCAATGATGGTGGTTCGTACTGAACCATGTATTTGAATCTCTTTTCTTCTTCAGCCGTCCACCGAAGTGTGACTTCCTCCCCCATCCCATCGAATTTCCAACGATAGAACACTGAGCCCAGTTCGAGCTTTAATTTCATCCTTTTCTCAGCAATATGAAGTCTAATACATTCAACAGAACCTGGAATCTGACAGCTACATGAATTTGGTCTTCCCTTACCAATTTGATCTGTTACAGCCAACGAATTATGGTCTTCACATTTCACGGGCCATTCCAATGTGCCTAGCCATTTGGAATCAGTATCAGAAACTATTCCACTCCATTCAGGGACTTCAGCTTGAAAGCGAGGACCTACAAACACTTGTCTTCTGAAAGAATCATCCATAGATGGCTCTGCAGCCATACTCGTATCCAACGATGATAAGTCCATAGCTACAACAGGTTGCTCCTCAGGACCACATTCAGACTTTGTACTGTTGAGACACACCAAGTTGTTCTCTAAGGTTGAAGCAGAAATGCAACAAGAGCATGATCTTAACCTCTCCGTAAACTGGTGATGGAGAGAGGTATCATCGAACATGGATGGATGCATCTTACGGTTCTTCTGTAAGTTCAACAGCAATACACATCTAAATTCGACAAACTAACCTAATTTCACACACGAACTAGTATAGAAGTGAGTAAAATTCACATAACAAACTTGTTTATTGATAACTTTGAATTTTTATATATTGTGAATCATTAACTTTGTATGGAGATTTTGGTCAACAGCAACAATTACTAATAAATAGTTCTATACCATCCAAGTCTATTTGATGATGCTCTAGCAAAATCTCAGAATGAAAACTTAAAACAACTAGCAAAACCAAAATTTATGTAGGATAAAGAGTTAACCTGAGAGAGAGACGGTTCAACAACTGAACGATCATCCCTTTTGCGCCTTAAAGCTTCGCGTGCTCTAATGGCTTGTATCCAAAATTCATTGCCAACGTGATCTTTCCACTTGGAAGGCTCCAATATCGCCCCTGATGAAGGATCATCCAGACATTTAGCAACCTGGATTACCCAATTCAACATTCCTGATAAAGATTCTCTCTTTCTTTTACGAGTAGTAAATTCTTTCCGAGGAAAAGGTGGACCAAAATCATTTCTACATACTTTTTCTTTTTCCTTGTAATCACCAAACATTTGCAATCTACATTTCAACCGGTTAGCAGCATCCATACCAATGAACTGGTCATGTTTTACATATTCCAATAGAGCCACTCTATTTACGCCCACTTTTGGATGAACCCCATTAATAAACAAACCCCTAAACTCCTCTTCATGCTCTAATGACAAGAAGCCAAAATTCCCAGTATCCGAACCTTCTCTATTTCTCTTCTTCAACCATTTTTCAAGCTCATGCAAATACTTGGCATAAATCAATTTAACCGAAGCTGAAACCTCAAGATCCAACCCTAATTCTTTCACCACAAAAGCCCATAGTCCCTTTTTCGACACAAACTCATATCCACCAATCTCCCTAACTACAAGGAAAAGCTTGAGTAAATCTGGTGATTGCATATCATTCCCCAGCATTGGTGGCATAGGCCTGATAAAACCCTTACCAGTAACTTCTTTTAAATATCCAGAAAGAACCAGATCAAACAAGCATCTCAATCTATCTTTATGATCACAAAACTCTTCAACACTATCCTTCGTTGCATGACTTACACAATCTAAACCAGACCCATTGGTTAAACTTGACCATCCTGCCATGGAAGTTAGAATTTCTTTTCCTTTCCCTTTCTAAAACAAAAAGGGTTTTTTTCTTTATACTTTTTTTAAATGGCTGATGAAAGATGAATCCAAGCAAAAACAAAGAAATAACAAAAGAAGATGAAATCTGTAAGTGGGCATAAATAAGATCCTTTTGCCCCTTTGTCTACAAAGTTATATTACCTCGTGGGTTTTTGTATTTGTTGACTATCTTTGCTTTTTAGAAGCCGCCCAATACAATTTACAGAATCCCAGAGAAAGAAGAGATGCAATGTACCATTAAGACACAAAAGAGTGAAGAACAGGGATTTTTAAGGTTCGGATTATCAAATTTCGGTATACTTAGGTTAAGTAAAAGAAATTAGGTCAATTTTAAATTTCTTCCACCTTTCTAAGTTTATAATATATTATGTAATGAGTAAGCTGTCACTAAATTATTATTAAATTTACACTTTAATTAGGTAATTCTAAAAAATTATAAAATAATTACTTAATTATTGAAGGTTTAGGCTTAAATGATTGAACTATTCAAAATTTTTTATTTAAATCACCGAACTATTAATTTTTTTAGAAAAAAGTTTGGCTTATAAGCTTCAAGCGACTATTCAACAATTGGTACAGTAGATCAGTATCTATCAACAAGTAGAAGAATATATCTTAGATTTATATCGATTTGACGACTAATGTCAAAGATTAAATAAAAAAATTGTTTGAATTTTGGTTTACAGATTCATAACATTTAAACTATTTTAGGAAAAAATAAATAGTAGAAAAGAAGGAGGAGAGTTTTTGATTGTTGTAGGCCGTGTGAATAAATAAAGCCACCCAAGAGCTATTTTAGCATCCTATTGACTTAAATAAAAACTTTTAAACAGTTTGGTGATTATTTTGTAAATTTTTTAGGTTGAGTGATAAAACCGTAAACTTACTAATAGTTTAGTAACAGTTGGATGTAGTTTATCCTTATATAAATTATAACACATAAAAATTAAATGGGTAAACTATAGTAAATGTGACTCAATTATGTTTTTTTTTGTCACTCAACTAGACAACTATAAAAAGTTACAAAATAGTCATTCACCTATTTAATTTTGTATTTTTTTTGTGACCAATTGGCTAACGTAAAAATAGAAACACCCAGAAATCTAAGTTAATTTGATGACAAAAAAAGAAAAAAAAATTATAGTCAGGTAACTGCTAATGTAGTTTGCCCAAATTAAATTTTTAACTTCAAAAAACATAAATCTATAGTAGTATATAATGCTATAATGTAAACATATTAAAAAAATTAAATTGCCTATATATATACTTTTAATAAATGAAAAATATATAAATTTATTTAATATTAAATTAAAATATAATATTTTTAAAAAAACTTTAAAAAAATAATATGAGTGAATTTAAAAATAAATTTAGGTTAATCATTTACAAATATAAGCGAGTTTGGGTATACAATTTTGTAATGACCCGAATTTTACTGTTACCGGAAAAGTGTATTTTCGAGTCTCCGTTTCTAAAAAATGGATTCGTAAATATTTATTAAAAATATTTACGAAGTAAAATGAGTGGTTAATTAGAATTTAATTAATTGAATTTAATTTAATTAAGAGTGATTAGGAAAAAGGATTAAATTGAATAAAGGGTAAAGGTTTAATTATAGATTAATAAAAAGAAAGTGAGGCTAAAATGGCAAATATGCCATTTGATATAGTTGAGGCGGCAAATACATAAATATGTATATTATTATTATTATTTATTATGGTTTTATATTTGATATTTATTAATGTTATTTCTATTAAATTGATATTATATTATAAAATAAATTAAAGTAAAGACAAATGAATAGAAATAAAAATATACATGTATAATAATTATATTGGTACAATTGTGATATGTTTATTTAATTACTTTTTATTTAAGTAAATAGATTTTTATTATAATAAAATATTAAATAAATAGAATAAAAAAATGATAAATGTATGGTGATATATGGATATATATGTATTAATAATGTACACATGTATAAAAGTATTATTTATTATATATGTATATTATTTTTATTTTTCTTATATATATATATAAGAAACAAAAGAAAGACAAAAAGAAAACAATGAAACGAAACAGAGAGAATAGGGGAGAAAGAAAGAAAAGAAAGAAAGAAAAGGAAAATTTAGTTTTCAAGGTTTGGAAGTTTAATAAGTAAATCAATTTAGCCCTTTCTACTTAATTTTTATGTTTTAGAAGCTTTGGAATAAGGTTTTGATGAAATTAAGTTGATATATTGAAAGTTATTAGATTTCTAAATACGGTTCATGTTGAATAAAATGATGAATTAAGGGTTAAATTGGTAGAAATTCAAGTTAAAAATGAAATAAGGATTGAATTGTAAAGTAATTCATAAGTTTTGAATAGTAGGGATTAAATTGAAAAAAATTCGAAATTATGGTTTTATGCTGAAATTAGAGAGCTGAAATTAGTTTAAAGTGAAAATTGAATGAAAATATTGAGTTAAAAGTGAAGAATAAAAGTTAGTCTCGGTTTGGGACTAAATTGGAATTTAGACAAAAGTTGAATAAAAATTAAAACATTCAATGTGAAAAATTGTACTGTATTAATGATTATAAATTGTATTAATTTCGTAGCTAACAGGGTGCCGAAAAATCCTCGGTTAAGAAAGGAAAAGACGAGGTCAGCAAGGGTTAGCTCGGAAATCACGGTTTGTGTTTCTATAATCCGAACTTAATATTTAATTGTTGAATTTATTATTTAATATGTAGGGTGATGCATTGAAAAGTGAAATTTAATTGTCAATAAATATATTTTGATTGAATGTTATGGTAAGTAATTAAGGTAAGCATTATTGTGTTTTATGATTATTGAAATGAATCAAAATGCATATTGTACTGCAATTGAATTGTATATGGATTGATATGGAAAATGTATTAAATTGAATTGAAATTAAATTACTAATGCAATTGAAATTTGAAAGTTTACTGAATACTCTATTAACTGTATCTGGCTAAGTCGGATATAGTTGGCATGTCATAAGATTGGAAGTGTTCAGGGATATTTTGACTTTGTGTCGATGAGACACTATACGTGTCGACTACTGTGACTGTTCCGAATTCGTTCCAAAGAGGTACTACGTACCTGACTGTTACTGTTACTGTTTCGGATTTGTTCCGATGAGGTACTCTGTGTACCGCTACTGTTACTGTTACGGTGTATTCCGGCTCCGGCCGATGAAACACTGTATATTATCCCCGGTGTGTGGGTTGGATCCATGTATCCGTCCAAGTCCGAGTCATGTTAATAGGGGCAAATAAAGGTACTAAAAAAAATTTACTGCTACCGAATATTTGACTGTTACTGAATAAATGAATGACTAATACTGAATAATAATGATTAAATAATTGTTATTGAAAAATACTGACTGTCATCGAATAATTGATTGTTATTGAGTAAAGGATCGCTACTGAACGAATAATCGTTATTGGATAATTAATTGTTATCGAATGACTAAATGTTATTGAAAAAAACTGATAAATTAATCTATACTGAAATATGTTTATTGATATTGAATAGTGAATAGAAACACAAGTAAGACATATGAATAGAGAATATTATTGTTGTGAATTAAATGGTAAAGCTAATCAAGTTATTAGATGATGAAATTTGAATGAGTTGTAAAGAAATTATCTATGAAATGAATAAATGAATATTTATGATTATTATAGAGCAATAGCTAATAAGTGTATGTTATGTTTTAAATGTTCGGATTATAGGAATGCCACTGAGTTCATACTCAGAGTACGTTTTGTTTCTGTGCGCAGGTTAAGTTAAAGTCAGATCGTTGAATCAGCATCCCAGGCTGATCCCGAAGTCAATAAAGTAAAGCATGTTAATTGTTGATAATGGCATGTACCTAGGATGTCTTAAGTGTGTCATATTGGATAGTACATAAAATGCTTTTGAAATGGTTTAGTTTAAGACATTATTAAATATGCGTGTTAAATTATGATATGATGATTTAATAAGTATTAAGTGTGTTTAATCATGTTTGGACTGATTGAATGGAGAAATTTTGAAATGCTTGTTATCTACAATTTGTAGGATTGGTAAATTTTAAAATACAAGGTTCATTTTGAGTCACATGGTTTGTCACACGGGCGTGTGACCAGGTCGTGTGAGACACACGGCTTGCACATGGGCATGTTGTTAGGCCGTGTGTCCCTTGCACTTAAATTGTTACAACCAAGTTAGTACATGGGCGTGTGCCTTGGTTGCCATAGCCGTGTCTTAAAGTCAGTTTAGTACACGGGCAGGCTACACGGACATGTGTCATGGCCGTATTTAAAAGTCAGTGTTGCATACGGAATGAGGACACGGGCATGTCTCAAGCCGCACGGGCATGTTCAATTAGCCACATGGGCGTGTGGTACTGTTCAAAAGAAGAAAATTTAAAATTTCACGAAAAATTTCCTAAGCTTTCGATCGAGTCCCGGTTTGTTTTAATTACACTTGTAAAGTACTGTGGACCCATTAAAGTTATATTTAGATGGATAATATTGCATTTATACTTGTTTATGTGCAAATATACTGTAATGACTGGTAATACTCTGTAATCTTGTTCCAGTAATGGGACAGGGTTAGAGGTGTTACAAATTTTAACTTATAAATATATAATTTTTATAGAATAAAAGAAAGCATCATAATGTCTTATTTCAATTTGTTCTTACAATGTCATCTCCTAGTTTATCTTCTGGAAGTAATTTCTTAACATGAAATTAAGGAAATTCCATCTTAACTAAACTCTCTGCATTTGAGGAACAATTCCTTGCTAACTAGTCTGCAACCATGTTCCCTTCTCTACGCACAAATTGGAATTTGGCATCAGCAAATGGTCGTTGCATCATCTTTATTTTCCTGATTATAATCATTGTAGTCGTACTCTTCAACCCCTCTTTAATCATCTCTACTATCGTCATACAATCTATTTCAAGAATAACCTTATCATACCCTCTGCTCTGTGCCATTTCTAGGCTATGAAGGATCGCCCACAACTCTACATTCACCGCTGACCCTCTTCTGATGAACCTTTGAAATCTTTCAATCCAATTCCCAGCAGAGTCTCTCAAAACACCCCCAACAGCCGACCAACTTCCATTTGTATTTGCCGCTCCATCCGTATTAATCTCGATCTATCCACTGTTGAATGGATGCCATTTAGTCTAACTGCCTCTGAAATTTCCAGCAACATTCATGTTCTTATTTGTATCACATAGATTAACAGTGAAACATTCAACAGCTCTTACAATATCCTTCACTCTGCTCCTTACATGTTGAAATACAAAATTGTTTCTATTTTTCCACAACATCTAGCACATTACCCCAAACATAGTTGATGTCTCAATCATTCCAACTCTCATTCTATACTCACCTTTAAGGTTATCAGACATCCACTCATTCATCTCCTTCCCAAAGAAACTAGTAACATCATCCACAAAGAGTATATTCTTCCATACTTCGGCAGCAGCTTGGCAATCTCGTAAAACATGTAAGCCAGTCTCTTAGACATCCCTACAGACTAAACAACTTGCATCATCAGTCATCCATCTCTGTACCCTCTTACAGTTTGTGAGAATTTTCCTATGCTTAACTAGCCATAGAAAATGCTTAATTCTAGGAGGCAAAAATTTCCCCATATTTCCTTCCACCCATTAAGATTATGCAGAGAATCATTCTTAACAATACTATTATACGCAGACTTATCAGTGAACTTACCGTTGTCAGTGGCCTGCCAGAAACATACATCTTCCCCAAAAGCGTCATTAGGTAGGTGACAAGCAGCTATATATTCCTTAACCTCTGTAGAGAACATGTTATTCAACTCCAACCATTTCCAACAACCACTAGCATCGACAAAGTCAGCTACCTTCATATGTAACGAGACCTCTATATTAGGAAGCAAATGATCAAATAGTGGCCCCAACCTCGGAATCCAAACATCCTTTATAAAGCTGACAGACTTGTCATTTCCTAGACTCCAATACAGTCTCTGGCGAAATTGTTCCCATACTTTTGCCAACAAATGCCATACATAAGAACATGCATTTCTACTAATTGAGTGGGGACGAATTCAGCTTTGTCACAATCTGGTACGCAAGCTTCATCAAATAGGAGATATTATTAGGCACGAATTTCCTTAAACTAAGACCTCCTTTCATTGGATCTTGACAACAACAGTCTCATTTAATCAAAGACACTTTATTTCCACTACTCGTCGAACCCCAAACAAATTGGCGGACTATTTGTTTAATCTTCTCACACACCCCTATTGGAATCATAGTGGACAGCATAAAATACTCTGGTATGGCTAGCAACACCGATTTTGCCAACATCACTCTTCCTGCAAAACGACAACAATTTACCATCAAAGCCATTCAATTTTTTCTATACTTTATCAACAACGAATTCAAAAGTTCTCTTAGTAGTTCTTTTATGGAATAGTGGTACCCCTAAGTAAGTGCCCAATTCAACTTCCACCTGAAATCCTAAAACAATCGCAAGCATATTACGAACTGGTACATCCGTATTAGCCAAAAAACAAACTTTGGACTTACTAGGATTGACTTTATGACCAGAATAAAAACAAAATTGCTCAAGAATCATCTGAAAACACCAAGCATTATCCATGTTTGCTTTTCCAAATAAGACCAAGTCATCAGCAAAAAATAAATGAGAGAGACTCGGCCCATTTCTACCTAACTTAATAGGCTTCCACTTTCCTTCTGAAACTGCCAAATTAATCGCATGACCAAGCTTCTCTATTGCTAAAACAAATAAATAACGCAAAATTGGGTTTCCTTGCTGTGCACCCTTTGTAGGATCAAACTCATCCATTAGCCTTCCATTCCAAAAAAATTGCATAAAGGATGTTGAAACACACTTCATAATAATACGGACAAAATTATTAGGTAGCTGAGCATCTTCGAGATTGTCCTTAAAAAAATCCCACCGTAACCGATCGTAAGCTTTCTCCATATCTATTTTAACTACCATCCATCCCTTCTGCCCTTTATGAATCCTCATTGAATGTATCACCTCTTGAGCGATAACAATGTTGTCCATAGTATTCCGTCCTCCAACAAAACTAGTTTAATTACCAGCAATCAAAAGTGGCATTAGAGGTTTAAGTCGATTTACAATGACTTTAGTAATAATTTTATACAGGACAATGCAGAGACTTATAGGTCTGAACTGGGTAATAGATTCCAGACCCACAACTTTCAGTATAAGTACAAGTAATGTTTTATTAAAAAATTTCTCTAATATACCATTCTCAAACACCCTCCTGACCAATGAGACTAAAATTCCCCAACCGTAATTCACTGCGATTGATAAAATTGAGCATGCAAACCATCAATTCCCGAGGCCTAAAGAGTTGTCATACCAAATAAAACGTCATAAACTTCTTGTGTAGTCAATTTTCGATCAAGTGCTTCTAGAAATTCAGTTTCCACTGTAAGGAACATTCGCCCAGGAATCTGCCCATGTTACCCTTCTCCTCAGTGTATAATCTCTGATAAAAAGACATAACTTTATATTTTAACCTCTCATCTTCATAGCACCACATCCAATCTTCTAACTTCAGAGCATTAATCTGATTAACACACCTTCTATTATTAGCTTGGGAATGAAAATACTTGGTGTTAAGGTTACCAAGTGTCAGCCAATTACTACGAGATTTCTGCTTCCACAACAGTTTTTCATTATCAAGAACACTTTCTAGCTCAATCTGTAGTTCTTTTTCAAGGTCAACAAGTTTTCTTAATCGATATTTCTCCATACTCCTTTGGATTCCACTGAGCCAAACTAAAATTGTACGTTTCCTCTTTAAAATATTACCAAAGACTTCTCTGTTTGACTTCTTTGCTTCTTCTTTACACTTTTTAACGGAGTCTTCTACCATTGTATAATTCCTCCAATTGTCATTAACAAACTGCCTAAATCCATTATACAACAACCAACCACTCAAAAATTGAAAAGGTCGAGAAGGTTTCCTACCTCTATCTTTGCCACACCAGATAGCTCAAGGATGGTGATCGAATTTAACTCTTTGGAGGTGATAAACTATTGTATCCGGCATCAAAATTTCCTATTGAGAATTACCCAACACTCGTTCAATACATGCAAACACCTACCCTCTATTCCAAGTATATTTTGGACCTTTAAACCCAAGATCTTTCAACCTAGACACATCACAAAACTGTTGGAACAGGGGGCAACTACTTTTAGTTTTCCTCAACCCTCCTTGTTTATTATCCTCACTAACCATAGCGTTAAAGTCACCTGTAACCAACTAAGGCAAATTAATATTCTTAGCAATCAAGACTAGTTCCTTCCATAACTCTTTCCTAATTGACAATCGTGGACTACAATAAACACCAGTAAAATAAACCCACTCATTTATCTCTGGTAATTTGCCTCCAGCAAAATGTAACAGTATCCTTCCATAATATCCAAATTCATTTAGAAAACCCACAAGCTTCCACTCTATGAGAATTCACCATACCGATGTTCTTTATCACTTTATCAGCCTTAACCCCACTAATTCTGGTTTCAACTAGAAAAACAACTCCAGGATCAAAGTCTCTTACATATTCCTTGAGTAACCTTTGAAAATTTAGATTATCTGCACCCTGACAATTCCATACAATGATATCTGACTTCATAAAAATAGAATGCCAACATACATGAGCCAAGAACTCACTCCTAGGAGTCATCCATTCCATCTGTACCAATATCCTCAACTCGAACAGCTTCAATAGAATCCTTCCAATTTTGCAAACTCACTGAAAGCCTTGTTTTAGCTAACGTGGTATTCTCCGGTTGAATGCCTACTTCTTGTTCAACCATATCCAAACTTTCCACTATTCCTTCCACTGCTTGTTCAACATGTATCAAATCAGCCATATTGCATTTGCTTAAGACTTTGCTCGATTCACCAACTTCCAACAAGTCCTTTTGTCAAAAAAAATTCAACATCGTTTGAAGAGAGCTTGGTGCAATTAGGTTAGAAAACCCCAAATTTTTTGTTTGATTAGCAGCCATATCAGTCTCAACATTTGGGCTCCTATCTTCTTTCAAATTCACTACTGTGTGATACATTGGGTCAGGTAACCTCTGCCCACTTAACCTGCCACCACTACTCCTGCCTGACCCATCCTTTAATGTCCCCGAGACATTCCTTGTCCCACCCTTTCTCAAGCCCGCCAACCCATTAACATCAATTTTTTTTTTGTTTTTTGGCCTTATTTGAAACTCTCAGCCTCTTTCCCTTATTATTTTTAGTTCCAAACACCCATTCTATTTTATCAACCTCCATTTCCCCAACAATACTCTGCTTTCCAAATTGAAAGGATTTCGGAATTGTTGCCTGAGATTCTTCCTTATTCTCACCATACATAGAAAGAACATTAAACCGAGATCCATTTCGAATATTTTCTTTAACTGCTCCCAAACCCGACAATTCTCACCGTGATTGATGTCGTTGGCGATGATCGACCACCATCCATTATATTGATAAGGAGGTAAACTACTAAAATAGTCACTTTTATTTGCATCAGATTATATTTTAATCACTTATGTTTGAAATATTACGTTTGAGTTACTTACGGTATCGTGTTATAACATTTTAGTCACTGAGCCGTTAATTTCAGTTAACGGTATAACAGTAAGCTGACGTGACACATTAAATCATCATTTTAAACGAAAATTTTAGGTTAAATTCTGCAATTGGTTCCCATATTTTTTTACTTTGAGCAATTTAATTTTTTCTTTTATATTCTTTGAACTTTCTTTTTTTCATTTTTTGTTCTCTTCTGCTTCTCATCTCTGTTTTCCTCCCTTCTTCATTTCTTTTAACATAGTTTTTCTATGTTTTTCATTTGTTAAAACTAATTCACAAGCTCGCCTCACTCGAAAAAATTAAATTGTTCAAAAAAATAAAAGTATAGGAACTAATTTTAACAAATAAAAAACATAAAAAAATTACGTTAAAAGAAATGGAAAAGGGAGGAAAACAAAGGAAGAAGCAGAAGAGAATAGAAAATAAAGAAAAAAAAAAGAAAGTTAAAAAAACATAAAAGAAAAAATAAATTGCTCAAAACGAAAACCTATGGGGACCGATTGTATAAATTAACCTAAAATTTTTGTTTGAAATGATGATTTAAGGTGCTACGTTAGCTTACACCATTAACGGTAATTAACGACTCAGTGACTAAAATGTTATAACATAATAACGTAAGTGACTAAAACGTAACATTTTAAATAAAAGTGACTAAAATGTAACCTGAGCTAAATAAAAATGACTGTTTTGGTAGTTTATAAAATTAAGAAATTGTAGTAAAAAAATTTTAAAATTAAAATATATGTTATAAAGTTGAATCAAATATATATTTTGAGCCGGTAAAATAGGTTGTTGGCAAAAGCAGGTAAGGAGGTGGTTTTAAAGACTATAGCTTGCTTTCTCCTCCCGTTGAATACATGCGATGCGTTGCAAAAAGATGATGAATTTCTTCTGGTGAGGGTCGAATGGCTATGACCGCAGGAAAATCCATTGGGCGTCCTTGCAAAACAAATCTTATCCAGCGCGGTGTGAACATATTGCTCAGTGTGGGCAGACTGAGGAATCGACCATGTCTTGCTTGGTTGTAGGCTCGCCTGTGAAGTGTGGCACCTTACTAATATTACTGTTTCCTATAATTCTGTTACTGATTTCATTTATGTCTCGCTGTGTTTGAATGATGATATTATGTCGGGTCGTGCTCTTTGTATTTTATGGAGCATTTGGCTTCATAGGAATTTGTTTGTGTGGAAACAGATTGTCTTCCGACTGCTCATATTCTTCGTGTTGCTGATTCGTTCCTGCAGGACTGGAGGGTGGAAAGCAGGTTTTGATAAAATCTAGGTGCTCGGTTCAGCAGCCCCTACTGCTCTGCTAAGTTGGTCTAAGCCGCCGATGGGTAGTTTGAAATGCAACGTTGATGCTGCAATTTTTGGCGATCAAAATGCTACAGGCTGGTCAGCTGTTGTTAGAGACACAGAGGGCTCTTTTGTTCGAGCGGTTACTGGTTATGTCTGCTTGAAATTCCCAGAATGGCTGAAGTCTTTGCTGTTCGTGAAGCTTTATACTGGGTTTTGTTGAATCGATGATGTCTTGGTTGAGACCGATTGTCTGCAAGTCCGGCATGCGCTGTTGAGGCAGCAATGCAACCTATCTGAGTTTGGAACAATTGCTTAGGATTGTTGTAGCCTTCAATCTCCGTTCCATTCCCTTTCCTTCCTGTGGATTCGTAGAGGGGCAAATAAAGTAGCTCATTCGCTTGCTATGACAGCTTGTTACATGGGAACTACATTGATTGTGGGTAACGTAGAAGGATATTTCTTTCACTATGCTGATAGAGGAGGATGGACATACGACAAGGTTGGGGGACGTCGAAACCAATCAATTTCGACAAGGTTCGGGTTATTTTACCATGCCTACCATCCCATAAATTGGGAAAAGTATTCATTCCCACAAAGTTGGGGGAAGTCGAAACCTATCAATTTCGAGTCCCTACCATCCCAACACGAGTTCTCAAGCTTTGGGATTTTTTAAAATGAAAATTGGGTGACAGCGGAAAATCTGTGGAACTAATTGGGAAAGGAAAAAAAACAAAAGAAAGGAAATTAAAGATTTGCAAAATGTAAGTGCTGGTTCTGATGAACTGGAGAACAAAAAAAGAAGATTTCAAATTGAATAAAATTGATCCAATCATCCAATAATAATAAATACAATCTCGTTACATACAAAATTTCATATGAATAGTAAAAAAAACTGTAAATTTTTTTATGTGAAATGATCAAACTTTGATATGAAAAAAATACATGTTATATACAAGAATCATATTGTATTACAAAATGCCTATTCAGTTTATCCCTTCTGTCTTTTGAAAACAAAAGCAAATCCACCACCAACAATTGCACATATACATGAACTGAAAATAAGTGTAACCACATCCCATTTACTGCAGATTCATGGTAAGGAAAATATATATATGTGTGTGTGTGTATGATATGCTGCTTGCGGCTGACTACAAAGGTTTCTAGACAAATTACGGCACTATAAAACCAGCATCTCTTTTATTCAACTTCAGGCACTCACTTATTCGGGGAGGTAGAAACTAATGGCATGCTGCTCTAATAAACACTTTATGCATAGGCCATTAAGTGATGATCGTTAAAAATGGCATCTAAGCTGTTTCTGTATTTCTTTCTCCTTTCTTCTCATCTAAAAGTTTTGAGGGATGAAAGCACAAAGAGACTATGTTCACGAATTGCAACTCCTTTATACGATGGAGAAAAGAGACCCAAAACCAAACTATCGCTAATTGGAAGCAGCCACTAAATATGCTATAATAAATGAGGGGGAAAACGAAAAACCGAAAATCTGTTGTGATTGGTAAGTTGTAACCTTTGCAACAAACTTAATTTGAAGCAACTAAAAGCTGAGTCCACCACAATGAAACTAGTCGGTGGGTAGGTCAAATATCATTTCCTACATCATAAGAGAATTAGAACACTCTTGTTATTTACTTGGATTAGATATGATAATACCTATCGACGTATAGATGAAAATAGTTTCGAGACAAACCTTATCACACACAGGGCATGTGTCACTTCTTTCCATCCATTCAAGAATACATGCAAGGTGAAAATGGTGCTCGCATTTTGTGATAATTTTCGGATTTTCTGCATCATACTCTGCATGAAAAACAGACAAAAGGATCTCTCAACAACCTTTTCTCCTCGAGAGTAGAAGCACAAGTTCGCTAAAAAATGGCAACTGTTAAGAAAACTAATAAATTGCAAAGGGAAGACATACCTTCCAAACAGGTTGGACAAACATCCTCCTCTTCCTTTGTAGACACAACTGGTTCAACTGGTTTTGAAAGTTCGACTTCTAGTTCCTTTGGTGACTCAATTTCTGTATCGGATTGTGCTTTGCAGCCCAATCCCTTTGTGTCCTCAGATTTTGTGCAAGTCTCTCGAGTATTGGCAGCTACTGTTTCTTGACCAGAATCAACATTAGTCGATTGCACTGCTTCGTCACTTTTACTGCTATGAATTTGGGCTACTGAAGGAGTTTGAGGTCCTAAAATTGCATCAAATGGCACCGGAGCAGGAGGAGGTCTATATGCATCGGGCACAGATACCTCCAGATTTGTGTCGACTAGGAGCCCGGTAGAGAGAGCAGAGGCAGCAACACTATGAGAAGATAAAGGCACGCGCTCATCTGATGCTCTTGGATACTATTAAAGGAAAGGAGTTCCAATCAATAAAGATCATGAAAATAAATTCAATACAATAACTGATTAGTTTCAAATATGGCTCAAGTTCGGATTAGTGTTTAGTCATCCAGTATCTAATAAATAAATGAGATGAGATCACTTCAACAGGAACACTAATCCAGTATCTAATAATATTCCATGGGGGAAGAAAATTATACTAACGTAATAATATGCTGGTCCACTACTTATTTCTACTCCTCTAGAAGAGCAACAGCAACAACCTCCCATTCCTTTTACTTATGTCCACTGCCCATAAAACACCAGTGGTACTTTGTAGATCAGAATTCCACAAACAGAAGGTGAGAAAAACCTGCTTTAAGAAAAAGATTGAAATCACTTTTGAGGATATAAACAGCATAGTATTCCGTCTAGTAAACTATATACATGCCAAATGCCACATGACAATGCAAAACATATTCTATATCCGGTTTCTTGCATACACTTGTCATCAACAAGCACATGTATGATAGAAAACAGTAAAAGTGTTATAGAGGCCTCTGTACTAGGAATCGGATTGCATCTCCCTTCTCTACTAAAAAAATGAGCAAATTAGTCCCTCTTTGGTCCTTCTGTTAGAATTTTCATCCATTTCTATTGTTAAAACCTGGTACTTATACATAAGTATGAGGTACATGTGACATTCCATGTGTCATTTTCTATGCCATGTGTCATTTTCTGGTTATTCTATCAGTCACAGCAGTTTTTACCTGTACAAATGGATGAAAATTTTAATAAAAATGACCAATTTACTCTTTAATTTAACGTACAGTAACTAATTTACTCATTTCTGAGTAGAAAGGGTAAAATACACTCCATTCCTGGTACAAGGACATCCTTAGATAAAGACCCTAAAACAAAGGCAAGCTGGATCATATTCTACTCTTTGCAGCACAAGCAACATGTAAAAACAAAAGCAACATCCATTATCGATTGTCAAAAACAAACGAAGTTTAAGAAACAAGCTACCAAGTCAGTTCAGTTTTCCAGCTACAATTCCATATCAAGAAATTCAAGACAACCAAATGAAGTAAACTGAAAAGCAATACTCTGATAGTTAAATTAAAGTGTAGGACTAAACCCCAAGTTCCGATTCCTTAAATAATCGAGGTGGACAGTGTTAATGGCAAACTTGTAATCAAATCAAACCAAACTTTTTTGTGAGACTAATTAACCCAAATGCTCAAACACTTGGAGAAACAAACAGAAGAGGAGAATTCAATAAGAAATCAAAAAAAGGAGTTGCCTTTGAGTTACTCTTCATCAATATCATATGCAAAAGCTATAGTCAAAACATCTAAATTTCATAAGGTTGAGAAAAAAGAAGAAGAAGAAGAAAACCCAATAAAATTGACCAGTAATTCAACAATTCTAGAGGTAGTAAGAAAAATATAATCAAACCCTAGAGAAACCATAATTAAATAGCTAAGCAAACCAAATCACAGAAAGCAAAAAGAAAAAAAAAATATATATATATATAGAACACGAAATTTTACCTTTTTTATTGAAATTATGGATTCAAGAATTCCCAGATGAAACTTGAATAATAAAAGATTAATTTATTTTACTTCCTTGTTTGGAGTGTAAATTCTGGGGACCCTTTTTTCTGTTTTGAATAAGTAAAATTTAGCTCTGTTTTGTGTGGGAGAATGAACATCTTTCAGTGAAAAAAAGGAAGACTTTCCCCCATTAAAACTGATATAAGATTCCACCATTGCAGATTTGTTTAAGAGAATTTTCTACACGCGCCAATTTCTACGGTTACTTCCACGCATCATACTAAAAAGTATATATAATGTCATGCATCCATTGATCTTCATAAATTTAAAATTTATTCTTTATATTTTTACTTCTAGAAGTTTAGTTATTTTTTTAAATATTTTTAAATTTTTTTGTTAAATTAATTGATGTAATATTTTAAAATAAAAAAATTTGATATTAATATAACTATAAAATAATGTTTTAATGAAACTAAATTTAACAAAATAATTTTAAACTTAAATTTTAAAATTCGAAAAATAAGAAGACTAAAATTGTGAAAATAAAAAGTGTAGGACTAAATTTTAAAGTTACAAAATTTATAAACATATTTTAATTTAATAATTACATTAAAAAAGGTCAATTTTTGTTTGTTTGTTTATTGTTGGAGAAAAGAGAATGGTAGACGTAAGGGGAGAGACACATAATGCTCCTTTTTGGCGCAAATTTATTTGTTTTTGCTTTGAAATGTATAACACAATGGAAGATGAAAGAGAATTTTGGACTTCAACGGCCAACACTTAGGCAAGGCTTTTAGATTTAGTTGGGTATGATTAATTTTTGATTTGATTGATTTGATTTGTCTAAATATTTATTAAAAATATAATATAATAATAATTATTTAATTAATTCAATTGTCGGGTAAAGTAATTTTTTAAATTAAATTAATTTATTCGATTAATTTATTCAACCGATTATTGGGGTCAAGGGTTTTGGCTTTCAACCTAAAAAAAGTAAAATATTAAATTTAATAGTTTTAAACAAAAAAAATTTAAATTTTAGCTCTCTAAAATATAAATAATTTAAATTAAGTATTTTTTAACACAATAATTTTAGTTTTGACCTCAAAATTTTATAATTTGCTTTGCACTCCTAAACAAAATTCTTAATTTGGCCATTGAATCTAACCCTTTATTTTAGTCTGGAATCTCAATTGATCTAATCTGATTTTGAAAATAATGTATTAAGTCTACTTTAATGATCTCGTATATATTGTATATATTTTATATATCACATTGCTCAATTTTATAAATACCAGCCATCTTTCAATGCTTATTCAACCAAATCAAATTAAGGGTGTGCGCACTTTCAATTAAACATAATTTAACTGTTGGGACTAAATTAATTTAGGCCTTGTATGTTGTATTGAAAATGGCTTTTGAAAAATAATTTTTAGAAAATGATTTATTTTCTTGAAAAAGTTAATATTTTTCGGTGTTTAGATGAATTTATATAAAATATTTTTTGTTATTTGATAGCTTTTTTAAAAATATTTCATAAAAACTATTTTCAATGAAACAAACATACATTTAAGATTTTCTTATCTTTTCATTATTTAATTGAGTTTATTTTATATCTATAAATTTATATTTTACATTGTTTTTGCATATATTAAAAATATTTTGTTAAATTCATGTTCATTACAACACCATTTTTTAGTTACATGACTACCAAGTGAATATTTTTTATTTAAAAATGTGGCATCAACAGAATTGACCAAAACAAATTAACAATTTCAGCAATTGGACTTGATTTTCAAATCTGAAAAGTAGAAAGAATAAATTCTTGAAAATAAAATTACAATGACTAAATTTCAAATTTGTGAAAAGTATATAGACTTATAACATATTTTAACTTTTATACTACAAAACACTTATTATTAAAATATTAATATTGAATATTTTCAATTATTATTTTTAAAATTTATTATTAAAATAAAATTAAAATATTAAATAAATTATTAAAATATATTAATAATTTATTATATGACTAAATATGCGCAATTAAATATGTATGTTTAATAATATTAAAAAATATAATATTTTATATTAATATTTTAATAATTTTATTTTTTTTAAAAATAAAAATTATTATTAATATAATAAAATTAAACTTGATTTCAGTTAATTTTTATATAAAAATAAAATTATCTATAGAGTAGCTTTTTTTCCGGAAATTGACTTATATTTTTTAAAAGGGCAAGTCCTTTTACAAAAAAAAAAAGAGCTTATTTTACATTGAACTATAAATCATTTTCTGTTGACTAAGCTATTTACTATGAAACAAATACTAGAAAATACAGAAAACATTTTCTGTAAAACCTTTTAAGTGTAAACAAATAAATCCTTAGTTAATCAATCAGCCATCAAAATTAATTTAGTAGAATATTAGTTAAAAGCTTTTTAAAATTTAAGTTATCAATTTGAAAGTGAATATTTAACCGAAATTATTAATATATATTAAATATCTATAAGCGCTCTCTATACAAGTGGACCTATAGCTATCAATATAATGTGTTAAAAGAATAAAATTATGAAAAGTAAAAATAAAATAAAACAATCAACAAAAAGCATTAAAAATACTATATATATTATTGGATGTTGTGATAAAACACAATGTACTCTTAAAAGAAGAATAAGATTCGAATTTTAGAGACGACACTATTGGGAGGAATAGCCATGAACCCCAAATATAGACTATAAAATGAACATGAAAAGTACAAAACCATACTACATTTTTAATATAATGTTTTTAATTTAGTGTTTTCATTGTGTTATTTGTCATATTCTAAACGTGTTTAAATCAAAAAAAAAAGGAACTTCTATGAATTTCAATTTATTGAATTAACCAAAATTAATTTGGCTCGATTAACTATTTAAAAATTTTATAAAAAAATTAAATTTTGATTAATAATAATTAAGTTTGGGTATTAATTTAACCGACGATTTAAATACCCTTACGTAAAATCATTAAATAAATATTTACATCGAATATGTTTGAGGTAAGTTTTTATTAAATTTTTGTAATTTTTACTAGTATAGCAGTTCAAATTTTTTGAATTTTTTTCTTTAATACAAAGGAATACATTTTACTATATTTAATTTTATTCGAATTTTATTTTATACAATATATTTTTTAACATAATTCAGTAGAAAGAATTTTGAGATATTTTGATATATTAAGCTGAAATTTTATAAATTATATTAGGGAGACTGTGGCCCCTGCCAGCCCCAGCGCTACCTCCTCAAAAAATAAAAATTGATAATGACCAGAAAACTATCGAGTATTTACATCAGGATGTGGAAATATACAAAAAAAATTATGTAAGGAGTGCAAGATCAGATCACTAAACATCTATGGAAAGAGATTTGAGTTTTGCAGTACTTTCATGATTAAGTGTCTTGATGAGTTTATTGATTCAACCAATATACAAGTTAATCAAGTGAAGCAAAATATTAAGAGGAAGCAAAATGTATCCAAAACCTAAGCTAGGTTGCTAAGCTGACCAAAAATATATACCTGGATAGAGGAAGGAATCAAATCTTCAGGAGTGTCTCAATGGCGTCAAAAAACAGTGGTGCCAGCTCGGGATTTGGAGTCTTGGTTGCGCACTTCACGCCGGGGTTCCCAATTACTGTTGTAAGTTCAATCAAGAAGGGTATACCTCGGGGGATCTTGGCAGAGAAATACAATACGTCCTGATTCGCGTGCTTCCGCTTTGCTATAAAGAACACATTTGATGCAGCTAGTCGATCCATGGTCGTTTCTGCACTGCTCACCATGATGCCTGGAAATTCTTTTAGGACCTCATTTGAGTCAGGCAGTGACCTCCATGTCTGCATAATGGGAAGAAATCATTAGATGCTAGAAAAACTAAAATTGACAATTCGGTGGTGCTGGTTGCGGGGATCAATCACCACAAACATGACACTTCAAAAGGACATGGAGGAAGACCTTTCAGCAGTGTGATCCTTCATGATGTAGGGCTTTGACAACTTTGTACCACAATAAACTAAAGCAATATGAAACAAACTTCTCACCTCGAGAAAACTAGTTCGCTCCATTCTTCCATCCTCGGTAAAGAACACATGCAACAAGATTTTATCATTGAAGTAACAGACAGGCTGCTGATTATTTTTCACAGCAACCTGCAGAAGTGAGCTAGGAGGACCAGGAGACATATTCTGGAACAATACCATAGGGAGCAGTGTCCTGGCTGCTGCTCCCGGTGCCAATGGGGGAACCTAATAAACAGTATCGGTTAAACCCCAATAATCTATTAACAAGCTACCTAAAGACCAACCGTAATTACCTGAAGAGGTCCATCAGCTGCCAGACCAAACGAATTCTTGTTGAACTGAATCATGAATCCATCAAGTGTGATCTGTGAGTTATTCTCAAACATTAAACTGTAAAATATTTGACCATCTTGTCGAGCTAACTGTGCACTGATTTGCAAACCCTGTCCGGTAGATGCTGGAAGTAAAATAGGCAAAGGAGGGCTGCAATCAAGGGAAAAAAAATCAGTGAAGCTTGACACATGTTTAGTGTTTAAAACTTAAATATTATCACACCAAAAGCAAAATGTTCTGGTAGATATAACGGGACTTCTATCAGCATTCCAGCATACTTACCCAGAAGGCATTGCTGGCTGATCAGCAAGGACAATAGCATTGTTATCAAGGCCAATTAGGTCGCCTAGCAAATCAGGCACTGGATAAGCAGGTGCAGGCATGACTTGGGCAGGAGATGGCTTCCTAGCTGCAGTATATGGGACACTACTTGAGCTGGTTGAAGGTGATGCACCACCATCACCAACATTAGCGGAATACCCTTTTTCATTTCCATCAGGGTAGTCATCATCTTCAGTACTCTGAGATGCAGTCTTCACACGGGTAACAAAAGCATCTGGAGGTTTGTGATACACAGAAGACAGTGTAGCAATGTTGGCAAGAAGCTCATCCAGAAGAGATGGATCCAGTTGGTTTGAATCATCACTAATCACTGGTTTCTCAGCTAACACAACATCCTTAGCAGCCTGGGGGGAAATAGAAACACTAAACTACATAAAACTTACTGCACATAGTCTAGATGTACCTCTAAATGACACAATCATGTCCACAGTGACACCTGCATTCAACAATAGCTATCAATTGCAACCCCCTTTCCCCTGAAGATTGGACTTGCTGGATTTACAGGGAAAATCCACCACATAGGGGCAGGAAAAGTCTTTAAATAAAAGGACTCACATGCCTAATCATGCAGACATGATGAAAAGCATTCTAAAGCTCTTAAATCCTTCCCCTCAAAGATAAGAAAGGGAAATAAATTTAAAAATGTCTCTGTAGTTAAAAACGATTCCTTAAAATCCTGAGATTAACTTCATAGAAATGGAATAATAAATTAACTTAAAAGAATAATGAATCGTGATTGGTTAACCATACCTCAGGATCAGTTGATAGAAGACGCCAATAAATGTATGCACGGTCACGTAAATCAGGATTGTCAGTTTCCACAGTAGCATTATTCAAGACAACCTAAAAAAAACCCACATGATAAAAATTAGCTGGGATGTGATTCCTGAAGATAAACGCGCATAGCTAAGTGTAAACAAAGATAACAAAACCATTAGAGAAATCTTTTCATATGCAAATGTGATAAAGCCAGAACAGAATCAACAGATAACTAACTGAAAAAAATGCATGAAGATCGCAAATGCAAGACCTGAATCATCTGCTGGGGTCCTTCAGTTGGCTTCTTAAGAAAAAGTTTCACCGTTGCAGTTAGCAGTTGCAGTTGAACTTGGGGAGGCTCTTCAGGGAAACTCTCCAAGAAGCTTTCAAGGAGCTCATCAGCATTGTCAATTCTTTCCGCATATTCTCCAATTATCCATATCATTGATGCCTTAGTAGCATGGGGTAAAAAGAGGATAAAATATGAGCTAAGTAACAACCTAACAGTAGTAATAGAAATATGTACTAATATTTTTGAACTTGTGACACAAACATACCTTAGCTTCTGGCTCATCTAAAGTGTCCAAGCTCTCGCATAGGGTTGCAATGATGGATTCATACCTGGGAAGGTCATAGTAAATCATGAGCAGGGCTTTCAAGGTGCAAACAAAAGGTTTCTGTTACTATTAAGAAATGCAATGACATTATTTGCATGCTTTGGATCATATTGCAACACAAAATAGAAGTATAAAAAATGGGACATACATGTTAGGGTATCTTCTAAAGATATCTTTGATAACTATAATAGCCTCTTGAACAACATAGTTTACTTTAATCTTGGTCAACTCAAGCAGAACACTGATGCATCGTTCAGCTGCTCTGTCCAACTTGATAGCACAGCGACCTATAGCACGAACTGCCCTCCTGACGAAATCTACATCTACTTCTGTGGCATATTCTTTAAACTCCAATAAAACCTACAAAGGTATCCTCCAAGAGAACATATCAACTATATGACTTCACATCAATATTAGCATGTCCTAAATGCAGGAGCAAAAACTATTAAGAAGCCCATCATACCAAAAGTTTGATACCTGGTCTATATTTCGGTCAGAAGCAAGCTTGATCATGATTTCTAACTTTTCCATCTTCACATAAATTGGATCATTGTACTTGCAGAAGAACACCTAGCACGAGCAAGCATTTGATAAGAATACATTCAAGGCTACTACATTGGTACTGAGCACAAATATCAAACTGTAATGCAGAAGTCTGTAGGAAAGCTTGCATATGTTTATTCCATGTCAATCCACCTTGATCTCATGGGCAAGGATTGTAGGCCGCTTTTGTACTATAAGGTTGATATTCCGCAATGCAACATACTGTATCTCAGGTTCTGCAGATAATAATGTCACAAGAGGAGGAGCCATCTTTTTGCAAAGATTTCGAACAACATCAGTGCTAGAGATAAGTTCCATTTGTAGAAGGATCATCTGGGCATCAATAAAAGAAAGGAGAAGATACAAAAAAAAAAATTAGAGAATTTTCACAAGGACATTAATAAAAGACAATACTGATGTTGAAGCAAATTAATGAATGGAAACAAAAGTTACCTTAACAGCTGAAAGTACAACAGCACAATTAGCATGCTGAAGTCATGGCGTAATTCTCTCCACTATATTTTCTGCTTCACGTGCATCTGCTGCCTTGTATCTTGGAAGGGCATCAAGTATGAAAACTTGACCCCACCTGACATGCACCATTATCAAAATGAGATTGGCAAAGCACAAGGTTCCCAGACAAAACTCAACATAAAGAAATAGCCACTAGATTATTGACTTGCTCTGGCTGTCTTGATGGAAGATCACATATGAGCAACATATCAATCTGAAAGACCAAGCTACGGATAAACTCACTTTGAGAAAGAAATCATAGTCTCCAAAATATGGAACATAAAAAGTACCAAAAGTTCTGTTGATACCTGCTTTATTAGGCAATTAAAAGGACAGCTCAACCACATTGCAATGCCATGATAGAAGGTAATTGTTTTGAAATATAAAATTAAAGGGGTTTAAACAAGGCCATACTTTTTCAAATGTCTGAACTTACTCTGTGCATTCATTAAGAGCAGTAAGAAGCTTTGAGAGCGTGTAACTAGTGATTTCAAATATTGGTCTACTACTATGCTCTTGGATCTCAGCAAGAGCTGCCACAGTATTAGCAACAACCATTGGGTTGTTGTCAGATATCAAATCCTTGAGAGACTCCAGAAAGCCCCTGTCCTCAACCAACTCAGCATTTATGTCATAAAGTTTAGCAACACATACAGCAGCTGTCTTGCGAACATATGGATCATCATCCTGTTAAACTAGTTTGCTCGGTAAGTCAAATACATAATAACTGGCGTGAATTGTATATAGCAAGTAGATGATGTTGTTGGAAACTAAAAAACTAAAAGAAGTGTTAAAACTTGGAACATATACCATCAAAGGAACCAACCTTGAGGCACCGCTGAAGGGGATCACAGAGGTATTCTGTGATCTTATCAACACGGATACACCCCATAGTCCGAACAGCCAAAGCACGAATGAGAGGGTTCGGATCCTGTGAATCCTGCATATACAAGTTCATTAGAGATTCATGCAGAATTATTAAAAATTCTTAAGACAAACATAACATGCATCCTAACTCCCTATTATGCTTTATATCTTTGAGGCAGATGCAATTGGTAGATCAGAAGGTTAATATTTAACTTCTTTTCCAGAAGGCAGACATTATCAACCACAAATATATGTGCAAAAAAAAATTTGTAAAGCCCAGTGTTCTGATATCAGAAAGACATCTTGTATTAGAAAAGAAATGCAAAAAGCACAATGTACTTTATCAGAAGTGAAATGCTGTGATAAGCAACTTAGAAGCAACCATTACTTATTTTAGCACTAGAATGGTATCAAACTTTCTTTTCCCTAAATCTCAAAGAAACTCAACACAAGTAAAGAAGAAAAATAGATTACAAAGACCTGGAATTTATCAGCTATTTACTCATCTATGTTACCCATTTCCTTCACCAATTGCATGGATTTTGTTTGACTATCAAATTAATAATATAATAATGTACTACAATCATAGGAAAGATACATCTTTGGCCCTCTAAGAGCTAAAGAACTCCATTTCTTGCAGATAGTCAGTCACCTTCAAACTGTGCTCCTAAAAGGCTTGAGGCTGAGAAACACAGCCTGAGGATGAAAATAAGCAGTATCTTAGTCGACATATTTTTTCTAATTCAAATCTACGTATCATGAAATATCAACATTTATGCCAAATGGAAAAGAAATACCCATTTCCTTTAAACCATGATTAACAGTAAGATAGACAGCATAAAAAATTGTATACCTTTACAAATGTATTTACTGCAAGAATTGCAAGGTCAGGCTGGCTCTTAGCATAATTTATAAGGTACAAATAGACAAGCTTTTTCAGCTCCAAATTCTCAGTTTGCATGCAATTCACAACATCTGTGAATAGTGATGACACATCCTTCCCAACTGTCATTGCAGCAATAACCTTCTTCACAGCATCTTTTCTTTTATCCTTGATGATATTGGAAAAGAGATGCATGATTATAATCCATAACCATAACCATAACCATATGTCACGATAACAGACATGCTAAAATATGAATTCAAATCCCAATGAGGACAGCTTCTACACCTTTGACATGCTAAGAACTACATAATTAAAAAATCTTCAGAAAACTAATGTTTACGAAAAAAAATCAAGAGAACTGAAAGTTTTCCTACAATTAAAGTTCAGTTTTCACTTAGATTAAATATAAATCTATTCCGGAAAAGAAGTTGATAAAAAGGCAAACCATAATCGGGTGCTCGAATAAAGTAGCACTAATCTATCCTAATCAAGAAAATCGAATCTCTATTTCCATAATCCGAAACTAATCCAAGTAGCTTAGCTAACTAAAACATAATTCAGAAAATTTAAGACTTCAAAATAACAAATCAAAACGTAAAACAAATAGATCTAAGGAGGAAAAAGGAGCTAAGCCTAATCCACTATAAAGATTATCAAATCGCAAAACTAATGAATGGAAATGAAGCAGATACAAACAGGAAGTGGAAAAAAAGATGTGGCTGGATTAATAAGTAGGTACTCTGTGCTGAGAATTGAGCTCTTCCTTGAGTTCAGGGATTTCCCCCTTTTTCGTCGTCGAGAAGTACTTAGAATCGTGACCGCTCATTTCTCACTCTCAGAGGTTTCCTCCTCTTGTTATTGTTGTTGTTTGGATTGAATCGTGAAGGAAAATGTAAAATTATAAACTGAAGAAATGGCGAATTGAGAATTAGAGAGCGAAAAGAAGAGACGAGATCGTTGATTTTTCAGAGAACCGGAAAGCACATTTCAGTCACTATGTTTATGTTATAGTATTTTGTAACCGTTGTAGTACTGAACCATATATTGGGCTTTGGTGACTAAATGCGAAGAGAACGGCATCGTTTTGAGTCCTAATAAATTAAGGCCAAAATTTGCTGTTAGTACTTTTGACAAAATTTGAAATTTAATCCCTTTACTTTAGTAAGTTATCAAAACTTAGTTCTATCATTAACAATTTTAATATTTTTTGTCGAAATCTGTTGACTTGGCATGTTGATTGACAAATTTTGGAAGGAAATTATCGACAACGATAATAATTGGACTAGAATTTTTAAATTAAAAAATATAGAAAGTTGAAATTTTAACTTTTAAAGGATAGGGATTAAATATCAAATTTTAGATAAATATAAGAACTAATAGCATATTTTAACCTAAATTCAAATGCAAAGAATTGAGCCTAAATGTAACAGCCCGATTTTTTAGTGGTATCAGAAATAGTGGATCGAGGCCTCCAAATCCGGCAAGTAAGTTCGTAAATATTATTATTTAATATTTATGAGTCAAATATAGTTTTAAAAATGTTTTTGAATTAGTAATTTGTATTTTATAATATTTATTAGGTCAAGTGGTTTTAGAAAGTGACGTATTGGACCTCGTTTCTTTAAATCGAGCCGTAAATATTTATAAATATTTTTATAAATATTTACGGAGTGTCATTAAGATGGTATTAAAGTTTGGTTGAAAAATTTTAATGTTTCGATAATCAATTAATGGAAAAGAACTAAATTGAAAATGTGTAAAACTTTTTAAATATAATAAATGGGTGATTAAATGGCCTAATTAATAAATAAAGAAGGACCTAAGTAATAAATGTACCTAAATTTAATGGATGAGGCGGCACAAGGGAAAAAAATAATAAAATAAAGCCATTCAATGGCAAAATTGTAATTTTTGTGAAATTAAAATAAAACAAATTTGAAATTGGAATGTTTTTAAACATTTTCTTCTTCAATTTTCGGTTCAAAACAGACGTAGAAGAGAGCTTAAGCTGGTTTTCAATTTTTTGCTTGAGTTGAATTCTTACTAGTTTGTTATAATTTTTATATTTTTGAGATTGTTACTATTAGGTTCAACTAAATTATACTTTTATTTTTTTATTTTATTAAAAATTTTGAAAGTTGCCATTGATAAATATTAGATTATTTTGATGAATAACATGAATTTAGAGCTTTGATTATATCGTATAATGATTTTATAAAGTGATTTTGTTAAATATTGATTTTAAGATTAAATTGTGAAAAGGTTAAAATATTAGGGTTTGATAGTAAATTTAGAGTTTATTAGGGGTTGCATGAAGGCCTAGTATAAATGGATAAATTATTGATTGAAAAATTAGTTAAATTGATAGATTAACTAATTAAGGAATTAAATTACAAAAATTATAAAAGTTGGGGTAATTGTGTAAATTTGAAAATAAAAGGATATTAATTGTAAAGTGAATTGGGAATGAAATATATGCTAATAAGTGAGTAATTTTATACTCTAGATCAAGATCCCGTGGATATTTGTGAAAAAGGAAAAATAGTATAATAGTCTCTGAACTTCTACAATTACTACAATTCAGTCCAGGTAAGTTCGTACGGTTAAAAAATTTTAATATTTTGTATAAATTGATGAATGGTATTATTTATTTATTCTATTGTTGGAATTAAGTTATTGTTGAAATTATAATATTGAATTGGATTTCAGTTTGAATGGAACGGGGGATTTGAGTACATTCGTATTTTGGTGTATGATGGTATTGGGAGGAGACAACGACATTTTTCTCAAGTAAACCGGGATTCGGCATTTGTTGTGAACTCTCATGTTTTACTTTTTGTTCAACTCTTACGAGCTTCTGTTCAGCTTTTGAGCTTCTGTTGGCTTATTCGGGAGGACCAGCTCTTATGAGCTTCTGTTGACAATGTACTATTATCCGTAAGTCGTTCTTCGATTTAGGAAAGTCTTGGTAAAGTGATTTATTTAATGAATTTGAAAGTTATCCAACGATATTCTAAATGGTTCAACGGGAAATGTTCTGTTACGAGATAATATGAGTTTGATACAAACTAATACAGGTATATACATGAAATACATGGAAATGATGGTACATGATATATTGATATATAATGATATATTGAAATGGATGATATATGTATATGAAGAAACGGTAAGAGAATGATATGTATCATGACATGAACATATACGAATATCTTTCATATGTTGATACATGAAAGTTATGTTAGTTGAGACAAGAAATAAACTTAAGTGTGACTTGTTGAGATAATAAGATTATCAAGTTGAATTTATATGAAATATGTTCAAGTATGCTAACAAGTGTTGTTGTTTGATGTTTAAGCAAATGCCAAGCTGTTGGTTGAATGGTAATATATTTAATTATAAGTTGCATTGAAATGGTAAGTGTTCAAATGAAAATATGTTTAATTATAAGTCGCATTAAAGAGTGGTAAGGTTTAAAGTTATTTAAAATCCTACTATGCTATGGATGATATGTATAAGTGATGTTGTGGATTTATTCATTGTGTCGTTGAATATAGCTTCATGAATCTTATGGTATCGAGATTGGATTGCTCTTGATATGTATAAATTTTATATTTAAAATAAATTGATATGATTAAAGTTTATACAAGCTTACTAAGCATTCATTGCTTATGTAGTTGTTTACCTTTACTTTCAGATTATCAGAAGCTCGATTGGTTGGAAGCTTATTGGAGTTATATCACACTATCCATCAGTTCTATCGGTACTTACGGATGTTTTAATTTTGGTTATAATGGCATGTTTAAGTATTTCGTTTAATGTTGGCCTATATGTAATTTGTTGAAATTAGCCACTTGTCAAAACCATTTTTTTTGTTATGAAAACAAAAACGTAAACCGACTTTGAAAATGAAATATGGAGTTGCCAACAATCTTTTTTGTTTAGGTGTGATTGGATCACCAAGAAGTTTGGTCATTTTAATAAAACATTTTAGTTTACTAAAACAACGATTTTGGTCTACGAAATTTGAGAAAACGGGTTCGGGAGTCGGTTACATATGAGGAAGGATTAGCACCCTCATTACGCCCAAAATTGGTACCAAATTGATTAAATACTATCCTTATGTCTGAGATTTAAAAGAGTTTTTGAGAAGTGGTTCGTTTTATAAACATTTGAATAGCTCAAGTTGGTCATCAAAATTCTCTTGTTTCAGAGGAATACAGCATCACATCCAGCACGATAGGGCACGATCCTTTATACCCTCGAAAACACGATAAATTTCGACTTCCAAAAGTTTATACGTTGAAAATCACAAAAGGATGCCCAATTATTTAGTCCAACGAAAAAATCGAAACCCAGCACAGTAGGGCACGATTCCTCGAATTTCTAGACATCGAACATTGCCTTATTTTAGAATTTAGAGAACATGAGTGAAATTCTAAAGGGATATTCGATTATTTTGAACAAACGGGAAATTGCAACCCAGCACGATAGGGCACGATTCCCCGAATTGCCAAACATCGAACATTACCTTCGTTTTGAAGAATTTTAAAGACATGAGTGAAATTCTAAAGGAATATTCGATTATTTTGAACAAACGAGAAATTGCAATCCAACACGATAGGGCACGATTCCCCGAATTGCCAAACATAGAACATTGCCTTCGTTTTAAAGAATTTTTGAATGAATAGTTATAAAACTAGCTTAAAACGCATTAATTCGACTTGGGATAAAACGGAATACTTAGTTTTAAAGAGTTGGAAGTTATAAAGCAACATTTGTAAACCAAGAGAAAAAAATGAAGACATAGGATAACATGTATGCATAAAATACGACAATGGATGAATGAAGATAATATAACTTATTTAATCAACTAACAAAACAATTAACTATAATTAATCTAAAAAATATAACTCAATATTCAAGCATGTATGGAGAATAATTGACATAATAATACAAAAAAACGAATAAATGATATGCAACAACAATCTATGGAATAATATAAAAAAAAACAATCAAAATACAAAACAATATAGAAATTAAGAGCTACTATGAGGCGAATCGATATAAAAACTATATATATATATAAATCATAAGTGAATAACATGTGCAAAATTTGAAATAATTTATATATATAAACTAAAGTATATACATAACTTATTATTGAAATAGATATTATAAAAGAGGAAATTTGAGTCAAATAATGGACATAAATATTTTAAAGATGATGTATCCATTTAAAGTTGACAAATGTATATATATAAATAGTATTTAAATGTGAGACTTTAAATCAAAACGATATGTAATAAAACATGTTCAAAAAATGACTCATATACATAAAAATATATACGGATAAATTTAAAAGAATTTATAAAATAAATTATCATGGGATTTAATATGTACATAGAATTAAATTATTTATTATACATGTACAAATATACATGAAACATTTGAACAAGTGTTATACAAATATTTAAAATAATATTGTATAAAAATGAACTACAAAATGGTGATTTTATATAAAGAAAAAACAAAATAAAGTTATTGAAATAGCTCAACACATATCTAAAAATATTAAGCACTTTAAAGTAATAAACATTACAAATTACAAACTTTAATTAAAAAAATACATGTACAAATATATATAGAATATTTAAAAAAAATTTGTACAAATATTAAAATGAATCAACACATGTACAAATGTTAAATGTATTGTAAAATAATAGGCTATACTAATAGAATACTAAATTAAAATTGAATTAAAATAAGCGGGATAATTTGAAAATAGAAGAAACCCCAAAATAGGGACCAGCGCGCAACATGTGCTAATGCGTAGGGACCAAATCTGGAAATATTCCAAGCCCCAAAACGCAGCATCAAAGCAGGGACCAGATCGAGTTCATGCGCAAATTATAGGAAAAATTTAGAAACTAATGAAACACCAATATAAGCTGATTGAAATGCAGCGCGAAAGGGGAGGGACTTATATCGCAAATAACCCATTTGAAGCACAAAGGCGCAGGTTCGGGTCCTGGAATGGGTTGACGCGCGGACCCTTCCCCTTGAAACGGCATCGTTTCGTCCTTTGTTAATCCCCCTTTTATTTCCTTCCTAAAACACATCTCATCATTTAAATCAAAGCCATTAACCCCATTTGTTAGGGTTTCATTTGGCAAGCGGTTGTCGAACCACCATTTTATTTGGTGACCGACAGTTCTCAGGTTAGATCTGGTACACGCCCACGGAGGTAAGCTTTCCATTTTCTTTTTCTTCTTAAAAAAACTCAAGTCATGCATTACTCCTTTTAAGAAACAAAGCATAAATTCAAAAGAATCAAAACCGACCCTCACCCGAATCTTTATATTTTCGAGATACTTGGGTGTTTATCGGTGTCGTTTCACATACTAAAACAAGCCAAACGAAAAGAAAATAAAGAGACCGAAAAGAAAAACTTTGAAATCACCTTTGCTATTTCGATTGCTTTTTCTCTATTATGTGTGCGTATATTTTCATAAAAAAGATCAATACATTCTTTTTTGGCTTTATAGCCGAAATCTAAAAGAAAAAAAATAAATATAAAAATACAATATTTTTTTCTTGTTTTTTGCTGTTGTGTTTGTCTCGTTTGTTTGCAGGTACTGGGTATGGGGCGTGTGCTGGCACTTGGCGTGAGGTGTACAGAGGCGCGCGTGGCGGCATGGAGGGTACGGAGCCAGGCCTTGGGCTCACGGAGGCCGTACATGAAGGTGTTGGCTGCGGCGCACCTAAGAAACCTAGGGTTTTTGTTGCTAAGGAATTTTGGGGCGGTTAGGCCTTGAACCTTTAGGTCTAGATTTGGGCTTGTAGTAGGTTTGGGCTAGGGTATTAATTTGGGTATTGGGTTAGTGATTTGAATTTAATGTTTAGGTTTGGTTTGGTTTAAGCTTGAATATTTGTAAACGAACATTGGACTTTTGGTTTTTTTTAATTTATGTTTCTGGGTTTATTGCAGGCCGGGCAAAAATGGGACATTACACCACTTATTTTGGCTTGTTCTGGTTGCCTAATTATGGCTTGTTGATATGCATAATGTTGATTGTAGGTTGACACAAAATTGGGTGAGAAATATGGCTTGTAAAATGGCCTATTTTTATCCATGCGGCCTAAGACACGGGCGTGTCTCATGGTTGTGTGAGTCACATAGCCTGGCCACACAGCCGTGTGACCCCTGCAGTGTTGAAAATTTTAAATATTTTTGAAAATTTTTTTGAGTTTTCGATTTAGTCCCGATTTATTTATAATGTGTAATTTGGGCCTCGAGGGCTCGTTTAAGGGGCAATATGTATGATTTTGATTGGTTTTTGACATGAATTCTATGTGATATGAATTGTGTGCATTTTCTGTTTGTTTGATTTGTAAACTCCAGTAATACTCCGTAACTCTGTTCTGGTGACCAATTCGAGTTAGGGGTGTTACACTAAAAATGGGGGCGAGCCCTTGTAATACCCCTACCCGTATTCATTGCCGGAATAGGGTACGAGGCATTACCGGAGTTTACGAATTAAATTTTTTTTATATTCAATATAGCCCTTTTATAAATATCTAACCTTCCCTGTAATATTAAATCGAGACCAATCCATATCAACCAAATCAATTCAACATATTTTCAAGATAAATTCATGTATTTATATAAGATAACGTCATCACATATCTATAACCAGGTTTGTTAACCATACTAATGGCTAACTTTACATTCATTTCACGTTAACATTTACTTTGTTAGCTTATACATGCCATTGATTTTCAAAATAAAGTTTCTTTATATACCGAAATCCTGAGGTTGACAGTGTGATGTGTCTCCGACCAAATCCGACATCTGAGCTCTGAACACTACAAAACAGGGAAAAAGGAAACGAGGTAAGCACTTTGTGCTTAGTAAGCTCATGTAACAAGAATTATACTTACCTAATATTTTCAATACAATACAATAAATATCCATATATCCATTCAATGCATTATTACCCTAATATGCACAAGCTCAACATTCAAGTTAGTACAATAATTTCCATGTACCAATAATATATACTATGATTGATGAGCTCATCAATACCATGATTTCCATTTGCTTGTTATTTTTCCATATTTATCCCGTTGAATTTCTTGAAATTTTCGATGGATTTTCAGAGGTACACTTTTAGTGTACAATTCCGGGTCTGTCAATTCATATTCATGTGCGCACATTTTCATTTCAGAGAGCACACTCCCGCGAACCTCAACCTTGCAATGGGATTACCAGTCCAGGCTAAATCCCCTGCAATTTAAACTCATAGAGTATTGTCGGGATTACCAGTCCAGGCTAAATCTCCTGCAACGACAATTACTCTAATGAGCTTGGATCTGAATTACCAGTCCAGGCTAAATTCAGACCCTAATTCGGATTACCCGTCCGGGCTAAATCCATTTTACACATATTCTTCGGGAGGGCTATATCAGGATAGGATCACCCGTCCGGGCTTGATCCTTTTTACCGTCAATTCCTTTTTAGATCCATCGAATTTTCCTTTCATTCAACCGAGATTTCTTTCTATTTTATCAAATATATCAATGTTTCATTAATTTTCATATAATGAACACTCAAATCATATTCACATCAATAACATACAATCTCAAGCATTTAAGAATATAATTCAAGTTACATGAACTTACCTTGATACTTGTTTGTAAACAGTAAAAATCTACTAATCCCGAACTTTTTCCTTTCCTCGATCTAGCTTCGTATTTGAATCTTCTGGATCTAAATAAATAAATTTAATTATCAATTTAATACATTTCATGTTCATATGCAACATTCTCTATAATTCAACTATTATTTATAATTCATTCAAAGCTGTCTACTTGAGTCATAGTCACTAAATTATTTATAACTTGAGCTATGGAACTCAAAATTAAGATCCGTTAATTTTCTCTGAAACTAGACTCATATATATTTTTACCATAAAATTTTCAGAATTTTTGGTTTAGCCAATCAGTACAGTTTATTCTTCAAAGTCACCCCTGTTCTGTTGTCTAACAGTTCTGACCCTTATTCACTAAAAATAAATTATCTCTTTATAAAGAATTCAAATGATGTTATTGTTTCTTTCTATTAAAAATAGACTCATTCAGGATTCTAGACATATAAATTTAAGTCCCTAATTATTTTTATTCAATTTTTTATAATTTTTCAAAGTCAGAACAGGGGAATCCGAATTCATTCTGACCTTGTCTCACAAAATTCATTATATCTCAAAATTTACAAATCCATTGCTTACAATATTTCTTCTATGAGAAACTAGACTCAATAAGATTTAATTCCATATTTTTTTAATCTTCTAATTCGATTCCTACAATTTTTGGTGATTTTTCAAAGTTAGTCTACTGCTGTTGTCCAAACTGTTTTAGTGCAAGCTGTTTATTACCATTTTTCCCCTAAGCTTTTAATAAATGATAATTTCGTCCCTACTCAATTAGCCTCTCAATTGAGCTGATTTTTCTCAATTAACATTTTATTCTATCACCTTAAATTAGTTTACAACCTTTAGGAATCAAAATTTCAGCAATAGACTTTAATTCCAAGCATTTTCACAATTAGGTCCAAAAAATCAATTTCTATTGAAATTACCTAATAAAATCATCTCATAAACAAATTAAAGCTTTAATTTCATTCTATTTTATCATAAACTTACAGCACTCAGCCATGGTGACTTTCAATTTCATCCATGAAATCAAAAACTAATGAATTTAATAGTAGGACCTCGTTGTAAAAGTCTTAGAAACACAAAAATTACAAGAAAAAGGCAAGGATTAACTCACTTGGTGAAAAAATTATGAAATACCAGCTTAGAGAATCCTCCTATGGCGTTTTTAGCTGCTGGAATTGAAGAGAAATGAAGAGAAATCTAGATATTTCTTATTTAGTCCTAGTTTTATTTAGTTAATTTTGCAATATTCCAATTTTACCCTTAATTTATCAATTTTTCTGCTGATTTCATACCCTTGCCGTCCAGCCCAAATAACTTTTGGGTCTAATTGTCTTTTAAATCCTTTCTCATTAGACTCTTAAGCTATTTAATCACTCTAGCAACTTTTACACCTATTACAATTTAGTCCTTTTCATTTAATTGACTACCCAAACATTAAAATTTCCTAACGAAATTTTAATACCACATTAATAAAATCTCATAAATATTTATAAAATTATTTTCGACTCATTTTTACGAGATAGAGGTCCCGATACCTTATTTTACCCAATTTCTTCAATAATTTCTTTTTCTAACTAATCACTAAATCGATAAAATTTTCCTATCAATATTTTCATACGATTTTCCTATCATATCAATTTTCAAGCAAAAATATTGAAATAAATTTCTCTTTAAATCGGATCTATGGTTACGAAACCATTGTTCCGATAACCTTGAATTTAGGCCATTACAGCCCTTCCCAGATAAATCAAAATCAATAATTTGATTTTTAAGGGTGAAGTATAGGATTATACAATCAAGCGTGTTTCTGTTTTAGTTATCAAACTATGAAAATTTTCAATTTTCTTACTAACGTTTTAGATCGTTTCTTGTTTGGTCACTCTCCATTAAATTATTAATGATATAATAACATATTTAGTCCTCAATATTTAAATATTCTATTATTTTGATCCTAATTCTAAATAATTCAATAAATTTAACCCTCCACATTTACAAATTATATTAACCTCAAGTACATATAATTAAAAATAAATTATATATTATAAAAAATACAAAATATAATATTATACAATACTATAATCCAATATCCATTAGAATTTAAAACTCAAATTAATAATTTATTTTTTATTGATATTATACATAGATTCTGTAATAAAATATATGTAAGAGTTGTTAATTTTTTTGTCCTTACAATTCAGGTACTCATTTATCTAAATATTCCTTATTAAATGTCTAATTTTTATCGTAATTTTTTTCAGTAGAAAATATCATCATAAAGCGAAAACATCAACTGATTAAATCTTAACCCGACATCGACCGAACTAGATCAGCTAACAATAATCCTTTCGCTGTAATCGGGAGACCTTCTACACTTGCAAACTTGAACTTCCAAAAATAACACATTTGACCATATGATCGGCATCCCCATTATGAATTCTTGAAATATGATGGATCCTTATGGTGGATCCTTACTCTTTAACTCCTTGGGATTTGATGCAACAAGAGCAATTCCACCAAACTGTTGTTGTCTCCCCCACCAGACAAAAGAAATTCTACCAGTAGTGCATTATCACATTCAACCTCTATCTGTTTAAAACCCTTCTCCCAAACTATAAGAAGACCTTCCAAAACTACTCTTGTTTCTACTTTAAAGATAAAATCATTACCAAAAGTCATCGAGAAACCACACAACCAATCAGTATCTAAGTCTCTAAATACACTTAGCCAAAGTTTGAAATCCATGTTCCAAGTAAGAAAGCCATGATATCACACATGGACATGAAAAACATATGTTCACCTTATAAACTTGAATAATAGCCTGCTAAGATGAAATTGTATATAAAACTCAAACATGTAAGAATAGTAGATGATATAGAATTTGTATGTTAGTCATGTAAAAATATAAATATTTTTTGAGTTTATTAAAATCTATTTGATTTAATTTTTTAATTTTTTATAATTAATTTAAAATTAAATTAAATTAAAAGTGATATGATATATTAAATTGAAAAAAAAGACAATTATGTTAAAAAGTAGTTTAATAAAATATAATAAAAAAACAACAAATCTAAGGATCAAACATATATTTAATAAATTTAAATATAACTTCTTTACCACTTCACTAGTAATCATTATTAAATAATTTTTTTTAAAATATTTTTTACATAAAATATTTTTCTATCATCGTGGGTGTGTCATAATAATGAAAATAGTTTAATCTTAAAAAGTAGAATGATGTATATGAGTTTCACTCACAGAGGAAATTTGGGTATGGAAGAGCTATAAAGCCTAGAGACCTTGTCTTTGTGGGGAAACAAAAACATAATTGATATCAAAGAGTGTTTCTTGCATGCGGTCGAAATCAAATAAATAATCAAATTTTATTGGATTGAGCGGTAAGGATTAGATGTTTTTTAAATAAGTTTTTGAGTTTGAGTTTTATATATAAAAATAATAATTTGTAGAAAATTTAATATTTTTTAAAAATTTAATTTAACTCAACTTTAAATTTAATCCAAATTAACTCTAAATTTAATCTCAACATAATATTGATACTGAAATTTAAAAAAAAAATCAAAATCAATGATATTACAAATTCGCATGAAAATAAAATTTTTCCTTTCTTTCTCCCTTCTATTTGGTGTAGTATTTTCTCCCCTCTATATGCCTTTAGCTTTGGCCTTGCTATGAGCAACCACTGGCCTAACCCCTCACTCTCCACTATCAATCCTAGGTTTTTTTTTTCCATTATTTTTTTAGCAAAATAATTTAAGCCAATTGTTGGAAATTTTGATTGAGAAAATAAAATTTCTGCAAGCAGATTAATTTTATTTTCATAAAACTGAAATGTTTTTTTATTTATTTATCTATAGCAATAAACTTTACTAAATTAGTACATTTTTTTTAACTCAACAAGATCTACTTTATTCCTAGTTTTTAAGCAAAATAATTTTTTTTGCTATTCTCAAACCTTCAATTTCTTAGAAAGTGAGGATCTAATTTCTGAACCAAACGCATAATGAAAACTTTAACACTGATCCTTCAATTTCTTAGAAAGTGAGGATCTAATTTCTAAACCAAACACATAATGAAAACTTTAACCTTTCAGTAAGAAAAGTTAATTCTCTCTATGAATAAAGTGAAACCAAAACAAAAACTCAAAATTTTCACAAAAAATAAAATTTATTTTAAAAAATAAATCTCACTAAATTTCGGCATAATAACTAAGCTAAATGATTATGCATATTTTAGTTAACCCATAGTCCCCATATACAGGGAAAAACCACAAATGTTGCAAGAATAGGAAAAATAATAATATTTTAATATAAAACATAGAATTCCTCTAGGAGTCTATGTAGAGGGCAGCACACACGTTAGGAATACCCAGTGTGTCGCCCACCCCTATCATATGCAGGCTTATTGGTTTTTCATGTATCAGATAAAATAGATATATTTTATCTAGTCTTATTTAAACACAAGCTCATATAATTTTCCAACCCAATAACATGTTTTTTATTTCCAAAATGAATCTAATTGATTCTTTTAATTAAATTGTTTTCTAAACTCAATTCTAATTTTATTAAAATCGTGATGATTTTATCATACTAGAATCTAGAATAAGATAAATTTATTTGTCTCGTTCAGTAAAACTACAATGACTAATTAATCTAATTTTTACTTTAAGGGTCTGTTTGATTGACGGAATTGATTTTCCGGAAAATCATTTCCAACTTTTCCAGCGTTTGATTGGCAGAAAATATTTTCCATTTGGAAAATGAACTCCAAAACAAGGGAAAATGGGTTACATTTTAGGGAAAATGTCTTACCCTTTCAATTTCCGTAAGACATTTTCCGTGCTCTCCTCTCTATCGCCTCCTTCATTCCTTCCTTCATTTCCGGTAGAAAAATGCTTCTGTTTATCGATTTTCCAGTAATTTGTTTTTTTAATTATTCAATACTTGTTTTTTAACACAATTACAAATAATTTATTTGATATTAATTTTTTCAATTTATAACGATTAATATTGTAGCTTAATAATTGAGTATTATTATAAATAAATTATTGCAATATATGTAAAAATAATTTAAAATATAAAAATTTATTAATATATATTAATATATGTAAAAAAAACTTTTCCGAAAAACATTTTCAAAAAATCTGCCAAGCAGCAGAAAATATTTTACACAGATTCAATCAAACACCAGAAAATATTTTCCAGTAAATCATTTTACAGAAAAGTAAAACATTTTCCAGAAATCATTTTACGGAAAATATTTTACTGGCAATCAAACAGACCCTAAACTCAATTATTTAATTGCAATCAATTAAATAATAATTTAAAGAAACTAAATTGATTTCCAAGTTTCTCTCTTTTTTTGCGAGAAAATGCATTTATTATAGATAGTAATATGTGCAATTTATTTCTCTTTTCATCATTTTCATTCATTCAACATATCAGTTATGGTTGCAATTCAAACAAGGTTATATTGAGCTAGTAGAAGGATCAATTGGACATACATAATTAGGGCTCAAATAATTTGTAATTAAGTTCCAACTCTTATCTATTAATTACAACATTATTTACTCATGGAGTCAAATCACTAAATACCATGACTGAACTTTCCCTTATTGAATATCATTACAAAAGCTACTTATAATTTTTCTCGTTCAATGACATTGTTATTTGTGTGTTACGATGCCCTTAATCTCTTTTGGTTGAAATCTGTTCACCCTATATTATCATATTTAATCTCATAATAACCATTGAATTTTTCACCATGAAAAAAATTATTACTAGCAAATAGTAAAATAAAATTTTCGTCTCAGGCAAATGACCAATGAGCACGTTTCTTTTTCATAAATCATTTAATGTCACTAAGAGGATTTCATCTATCTTTTACTGACTATGAATTCCACTATTGTAAATGAAATAATATCATACATAAGTTGCGTACCCAACTTACCAGTTTTCAACCCTTAACCAATGGAACACAGGCGCTTTCAATATATCAAAATATATGAGTTAAATACAAATAGTTCAGTCACTTACTCAGGATTTCAATAAGTCATAGACCATGAACCTTACAAGTGAATAAATTCATAAATGAGTTCAAGATAAATTTGGCATGGATCATGTCTGATGTATTGTTAGTCTAGACAATTACACTTTTGTATTTATCTTTCTGTGAGTCATTCGCTTCAATATCCAAAACAAAGTATCTCCCCAATCAAACACAATAGACAACAAAAAAGCCCATTGAATCAACTGCTCAATTTTTATTCATCAACGTATGTATCATTTAGATGACCTACTAATATAAGTTATCTTCTATATTATGATTTGACCACATGATGCAACTTAATGTTATTTAAACTTAAGCAAAAAGTGAGTTAATATTTGCTTATTCATTTTATTTTTCATGCAAAAAATCATTGAAGACTATGAAATTTTATTAATCAATCTATTCGAAATATTACAAGGGTTATTGATGAAATCAAAAGGGAGTCAAATCCCAACACCAATCTTGTCCTTGTTTCCATTTAGGTCGCTGATGCTAAGCAATGCATTATCGTTCCAAGGGTTTTGCCCTCCATCACCATCCGCCTTTGTGACTCTTTTTGCAGCCTCCTCCTGTTGAAAGACAACGGTTTTTTCCTCTCCTTCGTTCGGTGAAGCCCTTGCTTTCCACGCTTTTTCGACATTAACACTTCTTCCGAGTTCTCGTAGGATCTAACCTTCAATGGTGTTTTGGTGTCATTGCACTAGATTTGTTTCTGGTGGTTGTCTATCATGTCTCTTATGTTGTTTGGCTTTGGCTCTTCTCCATTGGAGTCCATGATTGTGCTGGTGGTAGCTTTGGCGTTCTCTTTGAGGTTTCACGTTGGCATGACCTCCTTTGGAAGGGGTGCATGCCGATGGGCCAAATGCTCTCACTGTCACAATGCTCTTCCCTCCTCCTCTATACTTTTTTTTTTAATTAATGAATTCAACCAATAAAACCAAATTGGTAAGAAAATGGTTGTCACAATCTTGAAGTTGGTAAGAGACCCCATAATCAGCACTTTTGAGTCCTAAAAATATTGAAAAAGAGAAATGGTGGATTCTTCCACATTGCAATAAAAAATAGATAACAAACAGTTTGAATTCCCAACATTGCCAAGACCTAGCATTTGACTACTTTTTAAAATTTGTTTTTATAGGGAACATCATTGTAGGTGTAGATTATTAGATAATGAATCTCACTCCATATTAACCAACTTTCATTAGTCATTTACAATTTCCAACTATTGGTTTGATTTTGCTGTATAAAGAAAACAGAAGCCACCTCTCACATATAAACTTTTTCCATAGCCAGTCAAAAAGCATCATTCCCAAGTGTTATTTAAGAAATAATTTTTTTTTCAATAATAAAAATATGAAAACATTTTATCTTTTCAAATATATTTTTATAATAATATTAAATACTTATTTATTAAATTAAAATTTTCAAAAAAAAAATTAGAAAAAAATTTATACTATACTTTTCCAGAAAAGAAAAATTAAAGTAATCAAGCATCTATTAGATGGCATTAATATATATATATATAGCACCAGCAAAAGCAAACCTAAGATCCAAAGACAAAAACAATAATGAAAAACCAAAATGCAGTAAAGTATGACTGAATTGAAGTCTGAAGTCAAGTCCACTAATCATTTATTTTTGAAGTCTCAATTAAAAATACAAGAGCACTTTAGTCATCATGAAGCCTTTCTAGGGCTAAGTTGATAAACATAATTATATTTTTTTCACACCTAAAGAAATTACCATGGTGAAACTTACTTCCTCAAAGCCGAGAAAGACATCATTGGCTTTCAAAGTCTTTATCTTGTATAAATTATAGGCCTCGTTTTAGGGTTATGTTTTCTACGATGTTTAAGGTTTAGAGTTTATAAGTTGAGTTGAGTCGAATTTAAGTTAAATTTATGATGGTATTTAAATTAATTTTTAAAATTTGAGTTTGATTCGATCTAAAAAATGGACTTAATTTTTTTCAAGCGTGCCCCAGTTTAAGAAAAGTAAATCCAGACACAACTCAATCCATCCATAATTGATTTTTTTTAGATAAATTTTTATTTAATAATATTTTTTTAAAAATATAATGCATTAAATGCACTAAAAAATCTAAAATAAAATTTTTATTACATATTAAAAAGTATTTATATAAAAATCACAAATAAATATAATAAATATTTTATTGTATTAAATATAACTTTTAGAATATTATATTTTGGATTGAGTCATTGAGTTATTTAGTTGAGTAAATTTTTTTCAAGGTTTTGGGTAATGATTTAATTGTTATTGTGATAGTAGTTTAATATAAATATATAATTATTATTTAACATATATAATTAATATAATATTTTTTTATAACATAATATATTTTGGTCGGATTGAGCTTGAGCAAAAAATATTGCCCAAAGCCCGAGCCATATAGAGAACGAGATTTAAATTTTACCCAAATTTATTTTTTGAGCCTTGTATTTTATTCAAACTTTCTTACTTTTTAAGTGATCAGCCCCATAAGCAGGTCTAAACTCGTTCCACAAGTAATTTTTTTCATTTAAATCAAAGGTAAACTATAAAAATAATCACTTTTGTTTCCCTCATATTACATTTTAGTCACTTATGTTTGAAATGTTATGTTTTAGTCACTTATGTTATTGTTTTATTATGAAGTGGTCACTCTGCCGTTAAGATCTGTTGCCTCCCAAACGGCAACCCTACATGGCAATTCAAATGGGTTTTAAATGTCAACTTGGATGTCCAACTAGGATGAGAATAAGTTTTTAATTAAATAAATTTAATTAATTAAAAATTTTAAATTATTTATACCTTGAACTTGAACAGAAAAACTATTCGTCTCCTTTTTCTTTTAGTTTTCTTTTCTGTTTTGACTGAAAAAACTATCCTCATATTAGTTGGACCTCTAAGTTGGCATTTAAAACCTATTTGGACTATCACGTAGGATTGTCGTTGGGGAGATAACAGAACTTAACGACAGAGTGACTATTTCGTAACAAAATGATAACGTAAGTGACTAAAACGTAACATTTCAAATATAAGTGATTAAAATATAATTTGAGACAAACAAAAGTGATTATTTTTGTAATTTACCCTGTTTGTCGTCGAAAAAATTTACTTTCATGGTCAATGATATGGGTATTCCTTTATATTTGTAAAAATTAACAAAAGTCGTAGTCTTAAACTTTCTAAGGAAAATTTGGTTGGGCTGGTTAGGGATGGTAAAAAACACCGTCTCAAGATATTTATGAAGTTGGTTTTTTATGTATTATTTTGTCATAACAAAGGTATTCACTAGAAGTAGTGATGATTATTGTTTTCATATAAGTACTTCTTGAAGAGGTAAATGACTTACGATGAAATATGCTTTATTTTCATGAACAAGAATTAAACTTTAATTATATGATTAAAAAATGAGATGAACAGTTATCACGCTACACCACACTATTAGACTTATTCATGCGTCGGGTCACTCAACTCGAAGGCCTGCTCGAAATGTGAGAGGGTTTTGACAAAAAAATATAGGCATGTAAAATGGCTTGGACAAAAAAAAAGGCCCATTTAAAAAATAGGTCGAGTCTCAGGTAAGGCATTTTTAGCCCCCGCCCGGCCTAGCATGGCCTAACTTTACTAAAGGACAAAAAAAATCTATTTTTTTTTGTTTTTTAATATTATTTTCTTATTATTTTATCCCTATTTTGCTGCCATTTTATTATTATGTTACTATTATTTTCTTGTTATTATTTGGATATTGTATAAAACTTATTTTATTGTTAATTTTTTTATTATTTTAAAGACATTTGTTAATTTTGTTATTATTTTAGAGACATTTGCTTGCTAAGTTGCATCTATCTTAGTGTTATTTAAGTGTACATATTTTTTAAAATTTATTTTCAATTTGTTGAGAAGTGTTTATTTTGATGTTTTTAGTATTTTTGATGTATTATATATATTTTAAAAGTATATAAAAATAATATAAAAATTAATATAGGCGGCCCGAGTTTTAACATTTTTATCCGGGTCAGGCTCGGGCAAAATTTTACGCCCATTTTTTGGGCCAGGCTCGAGCCCAGGCATAACAAACGGGCTTAAGTTTTTAGTTAAGCCTAACCCGGCCCATATACACCTCTACACACCATTCTCCTTTTAACTTATTTTCCCAAATTTCCCTCTCATTTTCATTTTTTTCTCTTATGTATGTCATCTTAAGCATAGTCTTTGTTGTAAATCACAACACCTTAAAAAGTAAACCATTATCAGTAAATTCGACGTTGAACCAAAAAAAAAAAAGGACAAAACAAATTCAATGGGAAGATGTCAATTATTTTTTTAATTTATTAATCACAATTTAAAAAAAATTTTAAATTAAGTTTAAGTCAAACCAAAGTCAGGGACACAATTAATTTTCTAGTTTAAGTTTCGATAAGTTAAATCTTTTTAAAACTAAAGTCAAGTTGAGGTTCAAGCATGTCTGTAGAGAAACATCGAGTCGAAGTCAGGACAGGTAAAAATCTGACTCATTTCACTCCATTGTGATTAATAAGGCTGTTAAAATTTACTTAAAGCAATGATTGGAATTCTGGTTTATCACTAAGATGATATAAATTCGAACATTGTGATTCACTTTCCTCCAACATTATAAAAATAAAAAGTTTTTGGAATTTTGAAGTAGCCACAAAAGCCCTCTTCTTAGACTTATCATAAAAAGGAAACAACTTAAAAATCACTTTGATTCTATTCTCCGCATCCCAAAAGAAAAAAAATGGTCCTTTTAGGTTTTAAACAACCAAACATATGGCCTTTTATGATCACTCCAAAGATTCTTTTTGGCTTAAACAACTTTGACTCCACATCTTGAGTTAATATTTAATATAAAAATAAATGATAATAAATAATTAAAATTAAAGATAATTTATTTTTTATAATATATAATTATTTTATTCATTATCAATACAAGAAATGGTAAGCAAAGCAAAGCAAAGCATTGCATTATATTGCTTTCCATTGCCAAATAAAATACAAAAACATTGACACTTAATCACTTTGCCACCAATATTTTAATAGGAAAGAACAAATGGTGACAGACAGGATATATATATATATATATATATATTCTTTGTTATATGCCATTATATAATATATAAGTATAGGATTGAGAGAAATACAAATTGATATGTGTTAATCAGCTTGACACATGCTTTCACTTTACATCTGCTTTGCCTCACCCTTTATTATTTTTATTTGCTTTCTTGCCAACAACCTTCATTCATTTGTTTTAACAAAAAGAAAAAAGTCTTTAAACAACCAGATTATTTGTTTAATTTCTAGATTCTCAAACAATAAAATAAAAGTGCTTTGCCAATAGCTCTAATCTCTTTCAATTCCATTAATTCACTTTTCTCAATATAAATGATTCATTGATTCATGCAAACAACGAAATAGTAAAAGTCTATAATGTCTATTCTATTTATTTGGGGTTTCGTCGTATCGTCACGACGTCACTTCTATTTTACCTCTTCTTCGATAAATTATTGAATATTTTTTTAAATGTCTATAATGTATCAAATAAATACAAGATACGCCCTACAAAATATATTATATTTTTATAAATAGAAATTAAAACTCTAATTTTACATAATTAAGAAATGAGATCAGCCACACCACGTGATTAACATTTAACGATTACTGCTACCGTCAATAGAGAATATATTTTTTTTTATATTTTTCAATCAGCTATTTCCAGTTTAGGAACCGAAATTTAGTAAAAATATAGTGTTAAGTGGAATGAGAACGATCAAACAAAGGGTTTATATATATTTCTCCATAGAGTGAATCAATTTTCATGCCATCCACTTTTTCATTAAGTGCTAAGCCATCATTATGGCCCCTGGATTTGACAACACTCAAAAAGGGTTACAATAAACAAACCAATCCTCTACACTTGGGAAATTGCTTTGACTGTTATCTTCTCATTGGAAATTTTATGCTTTCATATTAAAAATAATATTAAAATTAATTAATTATAAAAATTTTACGAATAATAAATTAATTACGAATATGAGATGTTTGCTATAATAATTTTGGATGTTATTTAATACATTAGCGATATCAATAATTTTTTTTTTAAAAATTAAAAAAATAAAAAATATATTTATTTAATTAATGTTATCAATGTGTCAAGCCGCGCTCTCTTGATTAAATAAAAAAAAAAGATAGTTTCCTCTCTTTTTCTTTTACTCTCATCTAGTTTGATAAATGATAATATGTTAAAAAAAGTATTAAAAGCTTGGAAGTAGAAGTGGTTTTAGGGATTAAATTTAGAAAAAAAAGCTATTATATGGTGTTCGAATCATAAATAAATTTTTTATTATTTTTTTACTAAATTTTTTTAGCTTTTTTTTCTTAATCAATTTTTTTTTAAAAAATTCACCAGCTAATATATTAGACTGTATTAAAATTAGTGTAACAAAAATACAATTTTTGTAATTAATTTAGCCTTCACTCTATCTTGATAATTAATTAATTTTTAAAATATTTTTATAAAAAAAATCCCGAAATTTTATCATAGACCTCTTTTCTATAGTTGTTTTCCAATTGAAGTATGAACAATGAAGCCACTTCCCAAGCCATTTCATCAAGAAAATAAAATAAAATAAATGGTCTAGCCTAAGAAAAAACCATGTAGCAAAGTAGAGTTTGACCATACCAATCCATATTCTAATGAATCCATCTTTAGAATATATCATCATATATATGTTATATATTTTTTCAATCAAATCCATCAATTGCTTTATAACGAAGAAAAGAAAATTTGTAACTCTACCCACTATAGATTTTTATGTGTATTTTATGCTGATAAATAATCCACCTTCCATTGGAGTTTATTTTTCTCAATTTAACAGTAAAGTTGCTTGACATTATCATTGCATGTACATACTACAATTTGAACTTTTTAAAGTGTTTCCACTTCATATAAAGAATGAACTATGTCTATACCATGTACATGCATCTCCCAAATTAACAATTATAACCATTTAAATAATGAGATGGGAAGAAATTCTGCCTTTTTTTATTTAAAAAATAGTAATTTATATAGTAGTATTCTCTCAAAGTACTATTAGAGTGAGCCTAGTTATTAATCTTCCGTTGGTCATGAATTTTAAAACTATACCATACTCAGTGTAAGGATCGAACCATCAACCATTGGTTAAGGTAAGTGAGACATTTACTATCTCGCCTAAATCTTGTAATTTTTAAATTTCTTTCAATATAGTGTTATTTCCTTGAATATAATATATATGATCACGAGACTAAAATATTGTCATAAAATTCATTGTTTATATTTAAAGTATGTGCACTTTAAAGTAAAGAGCATAACGTCATTACAATAAAATAATGATAATGATGAGATCTTATTACGAGGTCAAAGATTCGAAATCAAGTTAAATAACATATAATAATATATATCATTGATTAATCTTGTAACGTAGAACGATATTTGAAAATTTATTAAAGAAAATGAAGGGAATAATTCTTAGTTTTATTTATTTATTTATTTATTTTTACAATTCCATTAAAGAAACAAATGCGCCAGTGACTTCAAAATTTTGATAACTTTTATTTTTTAAAAATATATTCTAAGGTAAGGAGCAGGTTTGATTGGTCGAATCTTATATTACAATCAGAAATGTTTTTTCTTGAAAGAAATTAAAATATTTCAACTATTCTGAAAACGAGATTCTCAATATTCTTATATCAGAAACAACCATGGTGATATGGAAACTGATTTTGTTGACTAAAACTATTGATAAATGTTGCTCTTCCCATGATTTCATCCTCCACTTCATGTAACGCCTGCAAATTAATACATTAAAAAAATGAGAAAAATGATAATTTTTTTCGAAATATTGTATTGTATTGGATACAGATACAGAAACAGAAACGATTAATGATGCCACATTGAACTATGAGGAATGGATTGGAATACAGTACCCATAGCTCATCTTCGTCTTCGTCTCTAGTTGAATTACATGGGAGTTTCGGAGTCTCAACAGTGTCATCGTTGCGAGTGAACCGGCCTCGTACACGAGGACGATTGTCTGCTAGTGTTTTACGGCATGCATACTTTGCAATCAAACATAAACCAAACCAAACCAAACTGTAATGACTAGTTTAGAACACAATCAAAAACAAATTAATGTCGTAATTAATAATAATCATTGAAAAAAGTTGTGAAAACCTTAATTGTTTTGTTGAAGTTCCTTAGATTACGCTTTGCTCTGTACTTTGAAATCCTCTCTTGTCTCTCTTCTGGGTTGTATCGTCCTACTTTGAACGGTACTTCTTCTATTAACGAATTCTCTATAGTCGACCTTTGGTTGTCATTCACGTTTCTCATATTCTAAATCGTCGAGGAACAAACAAGATTTAAAATAAATAAATAAATAAACAAAGACAGAGTGAACAACATAATTTGTTTGGTGGTGCTGGATACCTCTAAATCGCCGGTGCTGGAAACCTTCCTCATATGTGTGGCGAAAAAGGTATTTTCCGGCAAGCTGAAAGCGGTTTGGCCTTGAAAATTCTGGGGTTCCATCAGAGAATTAGGAGCGGTTTGGAACGAAAAGTTAGGCTTTGTTTCGAAAGAATTGCTACTAAAGCTCCTTTGCAAGTAATTTGCTACATTGTCAATATTAAAAGCAGAACCGAAATCCACTAGAGATTCTTCATTTTTAACAGCCGGAAAACTCAAGCTGCTGGAACTTTGGTACTCATTTGCTGCATTTGGATCAAATGAGAAAGATGGAAAGTGGGTAGTTTGATAAAGGCTGAGATTTTCAAGCTGGTCCGTTAATGGCGACCCTGAAACCAATTGGTCTGAACAATTGGATTCGTCAATTGGGTTTTGTTGGGTCATCAAAGATTGAAGATTGTAATCGGATGAGGAATCGTAGAGAGGAACCAAAGGAAGATCAAACAGGAAGTGCTCATTGAATGTATCAGGCGGAACAGATATATTGTCAGACATTTGAAAACCAAACTGGCTAACTCTTGATTGAATTAAACCCCCCTAAACAGAAAAAAATTAAGAGAAGTGAGTTGATTTTGTTGTCCTATTTATTCAAGGCTTTCGCATTACATTCATGCAAGAACAAGACTAAGGTCTATGGCCTTTCAAACAACACGCATATATATAGACTAGACCAGAGGAGATGAAGAATTTCTTTAGCCAATTAGATTATGACATCTGGAAAAAATGTTCAGAAAAAGAAAAATATTTTGTGTTTATATGGGCTTGAGTCAGGAATTTCTTTTCAATTTTACGAGATACTTTATTTCATATATTTTCAAGCGAACATGTTTTTTTTTTTCAAGAATTTATTTCCTAAAACCAAACATAAATTTGATTTTTCGAAAATTACTTTTGAGATAAGTTATATATTTACTCTAGTTTATCATAAGCAAAAGTATGTTCCTTTCATTTCCCTTTTAGAAATTTATTTAAAATATGTAATATTATATATTCGTATAATTTAAATATCTAAAATAATATTTTCGATATTTAAATTAAATGTTACAAAAACTTAAATTAATTACTTAAGAAGTATTTAAAACGCGGATTGAATTTTAGTTTGATTGGCACCGGCATTTACATTATTGCTAGTGTAAGAGGTAGGGTGAGTAAAACTCGATTCGAATTGAAAAAAATTTCAAATTTCGAGTCAACTCAAATAAGTAATTCGAGTTTCAAGTTCGAATCAAGTTGAACTTTACAAATCGAATAATTCAAATAACAGATTGGTGTAAATACCTTTTAGCCCCTGTTAAGTTTGAAAACAAGCAAAATGAATTAAAAAAAATCAAAAATAATTTTCAAAAATACAAAATAATTTTTAAAGTTTTAAAATATTTATAAAAATTTCAAAAAATATCCTTAAAAATATATAAAGGAAGTTTAAAGAAATTAAAAAAAATTTCTAGAATAATAATTTTGAGAACCTAAATAAGTTAATTAATTATTAAAGTTTATCATACTAAAATATTTTATTATTATTATGCCTTGAAAAGGTTTTCAAATATATATGATTTCAAATTTATGTGCTCTAATATGAAATTAGTTATACTGTAACAAGATTTTAATTTAACATGTTTAATTTTTTAATTTAACTTGAACAAATTCACTCGATTAGACTCGACTTGAATTTCATCTCACTCGATTCGATTCGAAAAAATTTCAAATCGAGTTAGGATGATTAAATAGGACTAATCAATTCGATTAACTTAAAAAAATTTCACTCGATTCGTCTCACTTCGATCGAACGCTCATCCCTAGCAGGAGGACTTGGGTTTGAATGTGTCGAAGCACATTGTCATCCTATTTAAGAGTTCAAGGGTTATGAGTAGTTCTAAACATTTTATATATATATATATAAAGCATATATGATAAGATTAATGTAAAAAAAATGTATTTAAAATTTATATTTCATACATCAAAATATTAATAATAAATTACAATAAAATAATTTTTATTATGATTTAAATCTATATATTTTTATATATCATAATATTAATAAATTTCAATATCATTTAAATAAATATTTAATCTTTTTAAAAATATTTCTTATTAAATTAAAATTTTCAAAAATACTATTATACCATACTTTTTAAAGCAATACTAAAGTAATGTAAGTAAACTGTTGTTAAGCATCTATTAGATGGCATTATATATATATAAAGCAATAATTAAAAACTAAACTGCAGTAAAGTATGATGAAGCCTGAAGTCAAGGCCACAAATCATTTATTTTTAAAGTCTCAATTAAAAATTCAAAGTGTTGGTCACCCATGCCACTTTAGTCATCATGAAGCCTTTCTAGGGCAGAGGGGGCTAAGCCTATAAAGAAATAAATCACCTTAGTCAAAGTCATGTATTAATATGGTTTCGAATTTATTTATATTTTTAAATATTATCTTTATATGTTTTTGTTGATAGGTTGATCTATTTGAAAGATACTTTTAAAGTATTGCTTACTAGATAGTTAATCGATTTCTCAGCAAATGAAAACATTATTCTTTGATAGAGGCTTTTGTGCATCAACATGCCCAGAGCACATACCCAGTGGGCCTAGTTCGTAGAGTCAAGAATGCCTTGATTTGTGATACTTATAAGATTAAGAAATGATGTCAATATAGAACGTTTGGATAATAATTGAGCTATATATTGCTTATAAAGCCTTTATCTGCATCCATGATATCACTATGGCAAAGTAAAATAGACAAAGTCTCCCAGAGAGACAATATATTTGATTGTTGGAGATTAATTCACTATCTAGTAGACAATACCATGAAGGAGTTGACCTCTGCAACAATATTTTTTATTTTTTAATAAATTATATTATTTTGGTTAAAAATAAAGTAAATATCATATATATATATTCAAATATATCTTGTTTACATCCATATAAATATATTTATATGTAAATATAAGTTTTAAATTTAATTATAGAAAAATTAAAATAGTTAAAATAAAAAAAATATAAAAGTTAGATTCAAAATATTAACATTTTGTGTTAATAAGTATTGACTAAAATGGGTTGAAACATGTCAAAACTTTAACCGAGATAAAATATAAATTATTTGATACCGATTTAATATCATATGGTTGAATAATGGGGGGAAAGTTAAATTTAAAGAGGTTGGAATTTTGAAGTAGCCACAAAAGCCCTTTTCTTAGACTGATCATAAAGGGGACAACTTAAAAACCACTTTGATTCTATTCTCTGCATCCCAAAAGAAAGACGGTCCTTTTGGGTTTTAATTTTCCAACCAAACATTTCGCCTTCTATGATCACTCTCACGATCCTTTCTGGCTTGTCAAAGTTGTAAACAACTATTAGTCCCCATTTTCATTTTCAAACATTAGCTTATTGGGTTAATATTTAATGTATTTGTTGATATCCGGCTCGCACACGAAAGAATAGGGGCCGGAGATAGAAGGTTCACTTTGTTTAGAACAAGGCTGAGAGCCGTCTAGTTGGGTGGCTGAAGTTAGAGGTGAGATGAAATAAGTAAGAGAAAGGAGGGTAAAAGAGAGTTCAAGAGGAAAAATTGAAAAACTCCCTTTCTAACTACATCTTCGAGTTTTATATATTCTTTTTCCCTTAGTTTGAGGTGTCACGTGTTACTATTGGTGGGTCAAAGGTAAGTGACCAATTGGTCTGTTGATATGCACCTAGGTAAAGTGTTGTTATGATGCGTCATCTCAAATGAGATGGAATAGTAGAATTTTCGCAAGGCAATTAATGAACGAGGCTCGCTCGTCAATAGCAAGTCCTTATAAGCGCCAAGACCTCAAAATTTTGAAAATTCTTATTATACCTTTTAATTTTTTTTTTGAAAATTTTAGTTAAACTCCTAATTTTTTTTGAAATTCCCATTAATCTCACGAAAATTTAATTAAACCCTTAATTTTTTAAAAAAAATTCTCATTAAACCCTTAAAATTTTTGAATTTTTTACTAAACTCCCAAAAAATTAGTCATGGGATTCGCCACTATCGCTCATTGTTAAACAATGAGTTTTCACGAGAAATTCCTCTTAAGGGTCTATTCATACCACTCATCGGGTTGACCTTCTGAACCGTCCGAATAGAATATAACAGTATTGATAATGTAGAATTTTATGCTCTATCAGAGAAACAAATGATAACATATATCAGTCTAATTTTTTTATACATAAAATGTTATCACAAAGGGAGTGCCATTTATTTTTTTTTTTTTGAGTATACTACGAGTTTAAAGGGAGTGCCATTTATAGATACAAGTGGAGGGGTCAAAAAATAAATACCTTGATTAACCTAGCTTGGAACTGTTAAGCAGTATGGTATCCGCATCGTAAAGGAAAGGAAAGCAATGCATTATATTCCTTCCATTGCCAATCAAATACCACCTAATCACTTTGTCCCCATTTTTTTAATAGGAAAGAACATATCGTGACAGCCAGGAGATATATGTATATATATATTCTTATCTTTATATTCCAATTTTATAAATTCTAATATAAGTATAGGATAGAGAGAAATACAAATTGATATGTCTTAATCAGCTTTATTTCATATACACCAATTAGCACTATGGAAGAAGAACCTTTCTTTATTTGTTTTAAACAAGCAGATGATGATAGTTTAATTTCTAGATTCTCAAAGGATTAATTCACAAATTATACCTCACCTTTTAAAGAAAACCATTGACCAATCATATGGAGCCACGCCAATACCCATTTGTTATTTTCTAATATTTATATTAATATTAATTAAAATAATTATGTTAATATTTAAAAAATAAAAATTTCTCTCCCCAAGAGAGAGAAGGAAGGGAGAGGATTTTTTATGAGTCAGGTTGGACCGAGTTCGGACATAAACATAAATAGATCTTATCATAAGGTCAAAGATTCAAATTCAAGCTAAATAAGAAAGAGTAATATCCTTTATCAACCTTATAAGATATAAAGATAATTAAAAAATATATTAAAGGAAAGAAGGGAATAATTTTTAATTTTATTCATTTATTTCACAATTTCATTAAAAAAACAAATGGCCAATGTTTTCAAAATTTTTATACCTTTATTCTTTAACTCTTTAGAATTACAAATATTTTATTTTCTCTAAAAACACATTTTTGGCTATTTAGTAAGGTGGGTTAGTCACAATTTTATATTACGGCTTCTAATGTCATATTCTGAAATGAAATTAAAATAATTAGATTCTCAATATTCTAATCATTTAGAAAAGTTAAATGATAAAACAAGATTCTCAATACTCTTATTTTCTTAAGTATCAGAAATAATTGTGATGAAAACAAATATTGCTGATTAAAACTATTGATAAAAGTTCCTCCAACAAGGGAGGAGTACAAGGATGAGATCACAACAGTGTAGAGGAGGCTAGTTCACCTAAAGAGATCGAAAGTCAAAACAAAGACAAGAGGACAGACTAATTAAAGAGACAATTGTTCATATTAACTTTAGGGTATTAAGAGATTAATTCCTTCTTTGTAGTTCATCAATGTATTTATAGGAGAAATTCCCTTATTCATTAGTGTGACATGACGCAATAAACGTTTAATCCCATCAAATGTTCGATAGAGAGTCAACAATCCGAGTGACAGAAGAATAGCTCCATCTTTCCCAAGTCAAACGAGAGGTTATAAAATAATCTTCAATTAAACATGTTCTGATTTTTTATTACGGCAAAAGGTTTGCCCTGCCAGAGAAGATGAAGACACACCTAATTCTTTCTAAAATAACCGACATAAATACAAAATTTTGGGGGAAATGTCGCCATGATAACAATGGCATCAATTCCAAGGTTTAAAATGGGTAATCTCAACCCATCTCACATCTTTAATATTTATAGTTGAATACAATCAAATCCTTAATCATCTTGGTAGCCATTCACCAGCCAAACTCTACTTTTTTTGGAACAGTTTTCCAAGTTAACGGCACTTTTATTCAGTAGGAAATGAACGTATAAAAGATAGGTAACCGTTATTTTGTTTGAGAGCTATGGACAATGAAAAAAAAAAACAATTTGAGAGCTATGGATGATGAAAAAGAATATTCAATTTAATGGGGTTGACCATAATTTTTGAACTTATATTTTATAAATAACTTAAATATTTTAGTCTGAATTAATTTTTAATTTTTAGGCTTTTTTAGCTTAGCCCTACCAAACACCGCTTCCAATCAAATGTCAAATAACTAAACAAACGATTCCTCAATCTCGTCCCATAAAGCACAACCAAATAAGATGAACTGATGATGATTAACTCACAATGTAAGGAACAAATAACATATCATACCTATTTGTAAAATAAGTAGGATCAAAACCCATAGTATCGTAAAAAATTTTGAATTCTAGGATCCACATTCCCCAAAGTAACTAGACATGCATCTTCTTTTCTAAGGTAATTTCATCTCTAACAATAAATAATTTTAAATACCATGCTCATTTTAACTTGTCTATGAGTTATACAATTCAGCTCAACTCAACTTGAGTCAAACTTAGGTTAAAAGAAAAAAAAAAAAAAAGGAAATTTCCCCTGGCCTAGCTCAACCCAATCAAATTTTAAATTAAATATTTTCAAGACATATTTTTATTTTAAATAATTATAATAGATACGTTAATATATTATTTTTTAAAATAATAATGAACTACTTGGACAAATCAAACTTAAAAAACTTGAAAATTTTTAAATTCAAGCTTTAACAACCTATACACATATCTATATTCAATTAAACAAACCACCAAGTGTTTACCTTTATAAGGGTGTAAAAATTTTATAAACAAAAATCAAGTTTACTTTTTCAGTTTCATTGATTCCAAAGTTTGATTTAATTAATTTAGTTGATATATTTTCTGATATTTTAAACCAAATAAAATTTTAATTAATAAACTTAAAACCTATTTACCAAAAATAAGCCCCGCGATTGCAACTCACTTGCATAACTATGATGTACAAGTCCCACGATTACCTGCAATGGTAAATTCTTCCATAAATTTCAAGAAGTACCAAGACCTTATCACCCCCTAGCTCCACCCTTGGAAGAAACCTTTGCTTTGTACACATAGCTCAGAAGTTGTAAAAGATCCAACCTTTTAACCAGTGAGTGTAGTTTACAGACAGTTTATATTATTAATTCTAGGAGACAGCGTTGGGGGAAAGTTTCATTTATTGTGCCATATAGGTAGGTTACGGTCAGCGTTGGCGGAAAGTACTTCCAAGGGAAATGATGAAAATATATGAATCACCCAAGACAATGGAGAAAAGGCAAAAAAATGCTTACAACAAAACTCAATTCAACGATTTCATTACTAGGAATGATATTTGCAATAACAGGAACGTAATTCCATTACATACTATGTTACACAAAATTACCTAAAATGCCTGAGAAGCGGAACCGGTCTCTACTTTACCTTTCCCGGCCTTCCGTGACAATAGACTTTGATTGATATTAGGCAAAACACCTCCGTTCGCAATCGTCACACCTCCCATCAGCCTGCTCAATTCTTCGTCGTTCCTCACTGCCAATTGAATATGCCTCGGGATGATTCTGTTCTTCTTGTTATCTCTTGCGGCATTTCCAGCCAATTCCAAAACCTGTAAAGATCAAAGAATTGGTAAATGAGATCACCTAAATCCTCTTCAAAACCTTTGGAATTTCACATAAACCAATGAGGAATCTCGATTTCACAAACCTCAGCGGCAAGATACTCGAGGACGGCGGAGAGGTAGACAGGAGAGCCAGATCCAACGCGCTCAGAGTACCGTCCTTTCTTGAGGAAACGAGCGACGCGGCCAACGGGGAACTGGAGACCAGCTTTGCTAGACCTGGAAACGGCTTTGGCCGTTGGCTTACCTCGGCCTCGGCCCCGACCTCCTTTGGCTGCTACGGCGGCTGAACTCATGGTTGTAGATTTTTCAATTTTCTGTTTTGAATGAATGGAGAATTTTGAAATGTTTGAAATTGATTTTGGAGGGAGGTGGTGAGATTTGATTTCGGCGGTTTGGGGACTATATAGGAAGGAGAAGGTGCGTTCTGATTGGTTATTTGGGTTTCACGCAGATCGCCAAAGTGGATCACCATCGTGGAGATAGGTGAAGTACCTGTGATTTGATTGGCTGTTTTGAAATCACTAGGATCCCCAACGTGGAAAGGTATATTTTTTGTGGGACTTGCAATATTTTAGATTAGGCGGGAAGTATATAGGAATGTTACAGTGAAGATAACTTTATCATTATAGAAAATATGTTCGCAGAAAAAATTTTGATAAGATGATTTAGGAGAATAATGAGATAATTTCATGTTGATCGAAAATTTATTTATATTGATTATCTTATTTTATATAAAATAAATATTAGAAAACACTGAAAATATTTTTCATAAAAAATTTTATATTGAAATAAGCAGAGTCTAAATGTTGTTTTATCTCTAAATCCACTCTACACTATGTGCAAATGGTAGTGATTTTTTTTGGTATAATAAACAAGCTTAGCTATCGCCGGTCTGAAGGACTCTCAGATAGTCCATCACCGACTAAATGCCATCTTCCAGAAGACTACGAATGTAGCACGGGGGCTCATTTTATCCCAGTAACCATCCACCATGTAGTCCTCGAATAATACCCCCTATAGTCACTCGATACAGGTGGTTATAAGGGGATCCATCTTGTGCTTGTCCTAGCTATACCCAGAAAACAAAGAGCTGCTATGGACCTTTCCCTCAATCATGCCAAGTTGCACCCATTTTATCCATAATGGTCCTGATGCCAAGTATTGGATAATCTCTTCCGAATTTGTTTGACCAAGACAAGAGGTGTCTAACTGGAATATTAACCACTACTCTGAATATGTGTTAGTCAAGTACAATCGAGGTAACTTCTTAATACATTACTCAGGCAACATACAATGTCCACACCAATAGTTATGTATATTTAATAAAACTGTCTGTTTAAGCTTTGCTTAACATTTGTTAAATGTCTTGGTTTTTACTTGAAACCAAGGAAGAAGATGAGATCACTGTACCAAGTAAACACCATTGGCTAAATCCCATATTATACAGTGAAAAATTTTACACGGCTCAGCACATTTCAAAGCTAAAAAAACAACCCCAAAACAGGCAAATCATCAAATCTATCAATCACAAAGGTTGAACAAATGAACTACGATAACAACAATGATTCTTAGAACAATCTGACTTCAAAGCCACCCCCATACCAATACCTTTAAGGCACTTCACATTAGCTTTAGCCCCATGACCGATCAACACCAAAGCAGCCTCAACATGCCCCGCCTCCACCGCGCGATGCAACGGCGTGTACCCGTTGTTATCAACACCGTTAATATCACCACCGTAGCTAATCAAAGCCCGAACACACTCGGTTTTACCTTTGAATGCCGCCCTATGTAAAGGCGTCCACCCATTCTGATCTTTCCCGTTCATGTTCGCCCCCTCGCTGATGCAACACTTCATCCCATTCACGTCTCCGATCCTCGCAGCACGGTGCAACGCGTCACCTAAATGCAATGGATCATACAAGTTCGACCTGTCGTTTTCGACTGCAAGCGCGAAAGCGGTCTTCCCTTGTCCGTTCAATGCGTATTTGGTATAATTGGATACTTCCAACAGGCATTCCACGGCGCTTAAATGACCTCCCAGAGCGGCTAAATGAAGTGGGGTGCATTTATTGACGTCTAAAACTTCAGGGTCGGCACCTAGTGATAAACAGAACTTAATCGATTCGGTGTGTCCGTGAATTGCAGATATATGAATTGGGGTTCGGCCATTGAAATCAATGGAATCAATCAAATCCATGTTTTTATAACCTCGAAACAGAACATCCATCAAATCGGCTCTGTTTTTTGCTGCTGCATAGTGCAAGACATGGTCAACCGTGTTATCAATTTCACAACCAGATGAAATCAAGGCATTGACGACATCAACATGTCCAGCTTCGACCGCTAGGGAGACCAAAGACCTTCCTTTATCATCCTTGTCGTTCACATCCCCACCGTGGTCGATCAGTGTACGGACCAAACCAACTTTCCCTGAAACGATAGCGGATTTGAGCAGCACCGTGAGTTGATCCCCGAAACACCCGGAAATCGCTTTGCTGAACCAAATATCCATATCTGTCATCTGGGTATTGCTCGAAATGAGGTGTTGAATCACGTGGGGACCGGTGAACGAGATCGGTAAAGTAGCGTCCTTGAACACGTGAGGTCCAGGCTTGGAAAACAGACGGCGGAGATCGTCATGGTGGGCTTTCCCTAAAGGAAGCATGGTGGTTTTGACGGTAATAGCATCGGGGGGGTTTGTCAAAGGAGGTTGATCCGACGGCTGGGAGAAGAGAGTATAGGTTGCAGATGAAAGGGGTGGGATTATTGAAAATTGCTTGTTGAAAGAGAAGAAAGATGAGTTCTTTGTGGATAAACAAACAGCTACAGACATGGTGTGCATGAGATTCGTTAAAGTGAAATTCGTAGTGGTTTTTTGGCCTTTCATGAACACTATTTCGACTTCTTTCACATCTACTTTCACTAACCTGTCCATCGAATAGCTAAGTTCAGCCTTTTTCTCAAGAAAGATTTATGAAAGGTTTGTTTGGTTGCCGAGAAAAAAAAAATGAAGATGCAAAAGGAAAAAAAATGGGATTTTATTATTTTTATTCGTTGTTTACTTTTATAATAAGATTTGTTGTTAATTAAATGTTGAAATTGCTGGTTTAGGTTTGAATGGTGGGAAAAATGGAGCAGGTAAAGGAAAGACTTTGAAAATGAAAACAATGTGAAGAAGGGGTCGTTGTCTTGGCGTTCTTAACCTTTTGAATGAGTTGCATTTTGTAACGTGATCATAAAGGTCGGATGTTTGGGGGTTAAATTTCATTAACCATCCTCAGACTATTACATTGATTTTAAATTGATCCATAAACTTTAAAACGTTCTAATTGAATTTTTGAAATATTGATATTGTATTAATCTAACTTAACCTAAGATTTGGGCATTGAATGTTGATTCAGATTTTTCATTTGGACATCTGGTGTAATGACGAAATCAGGATAAAATATCTGGGATCTAAGCATGGATACCAAATAATTTAAGTTTCATTTTGGTTAAAATTATTTGTGTATTTCAATAAAATTCTATTAATGTCACCTTATATCATCGTGTACCAGATGAAATATGGTTTTAATATTTTAAATTAATTTCAAATATTTTTATATATTTTAAAATAATAGAAAAAATATCAATTGAAAATTAAATTGTAATTAAAAATCATATATATATATATAAAGTTAACAAATATGGTTAATTTAAAATTTGAACAAAATTATAAATAAAAAAGTAGACAAGATCTTACAATTTTACGTTTTAATACAAATTATTATATGCTACCATACGAGGGGGAAAAAAAAGAAAAGCGAAAATCGCAAATGTATATCAACTTGATGAATGTAAAAACGAAAAAGACAAACAAAGAAGAAGATAGAATAAGAAATTAAAAATTAAAAAAGTTTCTCAAATCTTATTTGTTAAGCGACCAATTTAAAAATTATAAATTGGGAGAGAATCTAATTTGCCTAATTCCGGAATTCACAATTAAACAAAAAATTGGGGATCAAGGTCATTTTGTCTAATTCGGAATTGGTAGAGACCTAAAAGGTGTTTAAACCAAGAAAAGTTAGGGAGGCTCAATTCATTTAATTATAAATTAGCAGGACCTAAATAATAATTGAACCAAAACCCTCACACCCTCCGTTTAGTTGCCCCTTGGCATGTTGTACATCTTATTTGAATTAGCATTTAACGGATAAGTTAATGGAATGGCTCGATTAATATGGCATTGAGACTCTAAAGATTCGATTCAAACATTTTAAAGTTTAGAGCTAATTTAGAGTTTGGATCACAGTTTGAGGGACCTGGTGCAATTAATCCAAATCGAGGACTCGATTAAAACAAATTAATTAAGTTTAAAGTTTGAATATTTATGGTTTTAGGTGTCATAATTGAATGTAATAATATTATTAAATCTGTAATTAGGATTACGCAAATACATAATCCTAAGTTTAATATACGAAACCAGAGTTTAGGACAAAGAAACACTTTTTGGTGATTAATGAAAGATCAACCACTCTCAGTTAATAATATTAATTAGCTCTCTAATTCAAGAAATAATCAGCTGACTCTTATGCTTTTTGTTTAATCATAAATATACATTTTTGAATTTTTATTTTCCTCTTATTTAAATACCATTTGATTCGAATAGGATTAAAATCACTGTTGTAATAACTATATTTTATTTTTGTCTATACCCGACTCAACCTGAAATATAGGTTTAAATTTTTACTCAAGCCCAACCATATTTACAAAAGATTAACTCAAACCTATTTTAAGTTTGCTCGTATTATTTTAAATTTTTTAAGATATTTATATTATTTTAATTTAATATTTAATAATCTTATTATTTATTTTATTTATTGAATTTTTTATATAGTCATCTTAACATTATTTTAATGTTTACATTAGTGTAGTATTATATATTTAGTATAGATTTATTTTTAATGTGTCATATAATTATATAATTTATAAAGATAACATAATATAAAGTGTTATAAACTTAAAAATAAGTTGGGTTGGGTCGAACTTAATGTTTTAAACGGATTTAATTTTTTTGCCCAAACTCATTTTTCGGGCCTTATATTTTTACCTAAACCGTCTCAAATTTCGGGCAGAATTTCAGGTCTGGATAAGTAAAAAAAATTTAATTCTTAATGGATGTTTAATAAACTTTGATTCTAATTATAAAATTATAATAAACATAGGGTTGGTTTAAATTATTTGTTTGCATTTATTTGTCCCCAAGGCATAAAATATTTTCCATTTCAATGAAATAATGTTTTTTTTTTTTTGAGTTGTAATCATACAACAATAAAATATAAAATCATATAAGTAAAAACGAAGGTGGAAAATAAAATAAAAAAAGTATTTTACTCGTTGTTTATTTTTTATAATAATATTATTAATTTAATGTTAAATTTGCTGGTTTAGGTTTGAATGTTGGGAAAATGGAGCAGGTAAGCAAAAGCCATTGAAAAGAGCTTAAATCTCAATTAAACATTCTCAAACTAATACTTGTATTTTAAGTTGGTCTATGAATTTCAAAAATATTCTATGTGAGTCCTCAATGTATTAATATTGTATCAATCAGGTCATTATGTTAATCTCAATCAATTTAAACATCAAGTGCCAACTCAGATCAGATGTGGAGCATATTTAGAATATGTAAATCAAATTGTAAATACATGTACACCTATTGTATTCTAGATTAGCCCATGAACCCCGAACTTCAAGATATTTTAATTGAATCCTCAAAACATTATCATTATATCGACGAGGTCCTCTTGTTAGCAGTTAATTTAAGAGTTAAATGTCGGTTCAAATCTAACGTGGAACATATTTAAAATATGTTAATTAAATTGTAAAAAAATGTATACCTATTATATAAACAACTTACATCTAACCTGATATATATATATATATAGAGAGAGAGAGAGAGAGAGAATGTCAATGGAATTTATTAGTTCTTTTTAACAATTAAAATGCAAAGCTTTTCATGCGTACACATATGTTTACAAATTGAGCCATTTGTTTTAAAAATTTTCCACGCTATATTTGTGCTGCCATTTAATGTTTAAACTAATGGTTGCATTGACGGAAGGACCTTATTAGTAGGTTAAATGTTTAAATTAGAGCCCAACCTTCTATAATTTGCTTACATAAGGGTTAAACAATTATAAAAGTGCTCAAATAAGAATTTTTCACGCACTAAACCTTAGTTTGTAATAAAACAAACGTGTTTTGAATAGAATACATGACAGTTGAGTCAAATATTACTGAGGAAAAAAAATTGATAATTAATATACAATATTTTAAAAATTATTATTCGTACACTTTCGAAAAAATTTGACACTTATAGAAGCAACACATAAAAGATTGGATGCCGATACGAGCATCTAATTATACAAAGAATTGGCATAATAGAAAGCAGGCTTAAAAGGGTGCAAGACAAATAAACACTTTTTGGTGACTGATGAAAGATCAACCACCTTCAATTAAATAATTAGCTCTCTGACGTATTTTCAAGGTGAAGCCATCTGATTTTGAAGGAATTAGCAGCTGACTGGCTTTAATTTTTTGTTTAATTATAAAATACATCTTTGAAAATAATTAATTTTTATTTATTGATTGATTGATGGGATCTTTAAGAATAAACTTAGATTCAAATTATAATAATATATGGTTGGCTTAAATTATTTGTTTGAATTCATAATGATGCTTACAAGGTCACATCACATTAGTTTGTCCCCTTCTTGGCATAAAATATATTCCATTACATTGAATTAGTGTTGAATAATCCTAAACTTAGGGACTTGCATGTGCAACTCTATTGTAATTTTATATATTTTCCAAATTTTTATATAATATTTTAATAATATAATTGTATTTGTTATGTCAAAATTTTTTTATACAAAATATTTTTTTATTTATTTTAAACTTAAAAAATAATATTTATACGAATAAAACATAAAATAGATAATTAAATTATTAAAATATCAATAATATAAATTTTATGAAATTGTGTTAAAACTATTTTAATTATATATATATTGGTTATATATGATTTGAGATACAACAAAAAATATAAAATCATAAGTAAAAAAATTTAAGATAAAGTTACTATATAATTTTTTATACAATCAAATAGGTTTAAGATTTTACCAGTTTCATCACTAAGAAGACATGAAAAGACCTAGAAATTTTTTTTTATACCAGTTTAAAGATATACGCCTTAAACCCAAAGAAATAAATGGCTCAAGAGGCCCAGGTTATATGACACTTAGCACAACAAATAGTGCTTAACCTTCAAAGACAATACCAACAAAAGAAAAGCCTCAAGGACAATCCTATTAGGCCAATGAAATATCCGCTCCAGCCAACCCCATGCTACGAGCAGCTTGGTCCCCAAGTACTAGCATGCACATAGTAGTTGCCAAGAATGTATGTTTCAATCAATTTCATGCAAGGGGCTTGCGCAAGTAACAACGTACATCAGGGCAATTGACACCCCAGTTTAACTTTTTTAAGTACACTCTCCTTCAACTTCAACTTTGCTATTACTTCACCAAAATATTTTCTTATACCTTATTCCCATTATCTCTTCCTCTTTTAACTTAAATATGAAAAAGCATCTAGAAACACATGCTCTAACACCCCATACTTTACCCTTTGTTTTGCAGAAATTTTCTTGACCCCTAAAGTTCAAGAAGTAGCTTCCATCCCCAATCACCTTTAAGGAAAACATTAATAAATATCATTGATGGTAAACAACAAAACAACATATCTAAAATGGCTTTTAAATAAACGTTTTCAAGACTGTTCTTTAAACCGTGATTTCCCATAACATTTTTCAATGAATATGATGAAACCATGGAAGAAACCATCAAATCTACAAGAGGACAACACGTGGCAAGAGAGGTAAACCCATACAAATAAACCTCTCAACCTTGAAGCTCACCTTCTACTCTGAACTCCAACCACACTATTTCTTTTGTCAAAGCTTCTCCTCCTTCATAGCTTTCTTCCACCACTCAATCCATACGAGCCTCCATTCAAACAAGATGAACCAACCTCAATTTCCTCCACGTCTTCTTTTGATATCAACAATTCTAAAAGTTAAAGTAGGAACATCATATTTAATCAACTTAATTAGCAAATAATATCCAATTAATGAAATTATATCACAATCCTAATTGGATTACCAATTAAAATCCAACACCTATCACTTAATTTTACTAGAAATTTAAAACAAACAAACACAGAATATTGCACATTGTTCTCAAAAAAGGTGGGCTACAAATTTCGTGTAGGATCCATTGACAGTAACTTTGCCATTTGAATGTGACTACAACTTTTTAATTAATGAATTTTTATTCTCATAATCAGCTCATGTTGTGGGGACAAATCATTGAATGTTTATGAAAACAGATATTTTTATTTTTCTCACATCTTTTTCATAATTTTTACAAGATAAATTATCAATCTTTCAATGCTTTTAAGTTTGTTTAATTTGATAACTATTATTCTCTCTCTCTTTTTTTTCAAGTTTTAATCTCTAAAAAATAAAAATGGTGGTTTTACTTTTATAAAATAGGATTTTTATGCAAGATTGATGGAATGATTTTGGAATATTAATTTTGTATGAGATCACTAGTATCTTAATTGATTTGTATTTTTTAGATAACATTAATACATATCCTTGGAGAAAGTCTGTATAATCTTGTATTTCTTAAATATAGATTAAAAATTAGTATTTTTGGTTAAAAATTTTTACTGCTGGTGCAATATCGTGTTTTACATATTACATTCTCATGACACTAAAAAATACTTAAATAACTTTTATTGTTGTGAAGGGAATTATATTTTATCTGGTAATTTACCAACGAGAATTACAAAATAAAATTTTCTTATGATAAAAATAGTATGCATAAAAAGTTAATTTTTTTTGGCCCTGTTGATTAGAATATTTAGCTTGTATAAATTGCTATTAGTCTAATACTAATAATATATTATACATTATGATTTTTTTAGGACGTTTTAACTTTTCATTGACCCTACAATTAAAATTAGACTCTAGTGAAATTTTATTTGAGTAAAATCATGTTTCATGATAAGAGCAAGTCCTCTTAATATTATTTTCTTTTTCTATAAAATTTGAAGGTAGGTGTAAATGTAATAGCCAATTTTGGCCTAAAAGAACCCAAACCAAATAAACAAAAAATAGTCCAATACATGACCCAAAATTAAAACAAAACCTAATTAAAACCCAATACCCAGATTTTAGCCCAAAATAAACTCAATAACCTAAAACCCTAAAGCCCAAGTCAGCCCACTATCTTAAACTTTTTTTCAGCAGCCACCCTAACCCTAGCCACCAAAGTTCAGCCGCCACTCCCCCCTCTGCCCTTGGCCATCACGCGCGCCACCACCACCGCTTGGGGCACCAACCATCGGCCTTCCACGCGTCTGACACCTGCAAAACAAAACTAGCACGCGAAACACAAGAAACGAAGAAGAAAAAATAGCAGACAAGAAGAAAAAAACAAAAAAACGAATCTATGTAATTCGGTTATAAAAGTCGAAACATCCATTTGTAGTTTTTTTTGGACACGAACATTTAGCAATAAAAATCAAGAGCAAAACAGATAAAAAAGGGTGATTTCCGAATTATTCTCTTTGTTTTCATTTCATTGCTAATCTCTTTTAGTTTCTTTTTATATTTACTTGCAAATCTATTAAATAAAGTGGGCACGAAAATAAATAAAAGGAGGGAGTAGAGGCCTCACTGGAATCGCTCAGGGCTTCGTCGCTGGAGATCCCTCCTCCGTCGTCGGGGTCGCGTCGTTTAGAGAGGGAGAGACCCTTTCATTTCCGCATTGTTTGGCTGAAAACTCGGCCTTCAAAGGGTCCCAAAAACGGGGTTGAAATACCAATTGTTGCGCGTCACCGGCCACCGAAAACGGTGGTGGTACGGTGGGCGGTGAGGGAGCCCGATCGTTGGAAAGACAAAAGGGGGAGAGGGTGTTTTGTTTTTTCCTTGGAAAACAAAAGAGAACGGCAGATCAAAAAGAGTGAATGAAATTTGGATTTTATTTCACCCTTGAAATGACGTCGTTTGGGGGGTGGGGTCTGTGCACTTTCCCTAAAAGGGAAATTTGTGCGTTTAGTCCTCCTCTCTCGCAACCTCGTTCAATTAACCCCCATTTTCTATCTTCTTTTGTTTTTTTAAATTTGACCCTCAGATCTTGTTTGGTTTTCGTTTTGATCCCTAATTAACTATCCAATATTTATACTTTTATACCCGAATTTTAATTTGTTTTTAGCCATGTCCTAAATCTATTTAATTCATTTATTAACTCTCTTTTTTTGTTTCATTTATATGTTATTTCAAATATTTTATATGTTGTTTATTTATATCTATTCTAACTTATTTTAATGTACTATTTATTCAAATTCATATTATTTATTTTAACTTACTTTATGTATATATGCCACTTTAATCTATTTTATATGTATTATTTATTTCTTTATTCCTTACCCATTATATATATGTATACATATAGTTTATTTCAAGCTTTTTATATCTTTATAATTCTTTAAAAATTGTTTTGTTATATATATATATTTCAAATTATTTTATATTTTAAGTTATTGTATATTATATATTTCAAATGACTCTCTTTATATTACCCTTGAACTGTTACTATTATAAAATATAATTATATTGTCTATTTTTAATTCTTTTGCGTATCATATATTTTAAACTTCTTATTAATTATTTTAAATTAATTTATATATTATTTATTTTAAAATTATTCATATATGTCATTCTTTAATTTGCTTTGTGTATTATAAATTTTAAAATGCTTTATACATTATTTATTTTAAACTTGTTTTATGTATTATTCATTTTAAATTGTTTTATTGTTTACTTTAATTTTTTTCCATATATATTATCAATTTCAAATTTTTATATGTATTATCTATTTTTTATATACCATTTATTTTTAAAATGTTTTGTATGTTACTTATTTTAAATTTCTCACTACATAATATTCATTTTAAACTTATTTTCATTATTTATCTTAAATTACCTTACATATCATTTATTTTAAACCCTTTTTTTACGTAAGTCATTTTGAATTATTATATATATGTTAATCACTTTACATTTGCTTTTTATTTATTTATTTATTTTAAAACCTTTTTATATATTATTTTTGAATAGCTTATTGTTTTAAGTTTATAGAATATTTGTTCTTAAACTTCTTTTTGTATGGATCACTTATTTTTGAATTTCCCTATGTTTTTATCTTAAACTCTTTATACATTATTTATTCTTTATATACATATATTTATGTTAAGTTGTCTTTTTTATATACCATGTATATTTTTTTTTATTTTTTTTTACGTATTACTTATTTTAGACTTTGCATTAATGGTTTTAAATTATTTTTTATCATTTACTTTAAGTTGCTTTTATAGTACTTATCTTAAACCTTTTACATATATATTTTATATTTAAGATTATCTTATTATTTGATTTAAGTTGTTTCATACTATTACTCCGTTTCTATGTTTATTAAGCTTAATGTTAAATAATGTATGTTGTGAAATTATTGCTATTGCATGCATGTAAACTTGCTTACTCGTATTCATATTATTGCCATACGCTTGTGGAATATTTTATGCATGAATAATTGTTCCATGTCGCACTATACTTCATTCCATGTCATTGCCTCAAATTGAACCCCAATACATTTATCCAATAAATCACTTTATTTTTACCTAAATAAATAACACATGTTGTTTAAATATCGTATTCGCTATTATTTCAAAAACAAAATTTCGAAACAAGGCAATGTTTCGCGTTTTGAAACATCGAAGAATTGTGCCCTAACTTACGGGGTTTCGACTCTCTCGTTGATTCTAAATAGCTAAGTATCCTTTTGGGTTTAAAATGCACGGAATCCCAATTTAAATGAAGATACACTTGCGCTCGGGAGTTTATGGTATTGCGTCCTAACTTACGGGATGTGATACTCCGATATCTTGAGACGAGGAAATCTTTAATAATTATTTTGAGCTAACTCAAGCATTTTTAAAATCGACGTCAATAAAAAAGGATCGTATTTTAAAATCCATTCCCGATTTTCAACTTTCGACATTAAGACATTAACTAATCAATTCGGTACCAATTTTTGGGCGTGTCGAGGGTGCTAATCCTTCCTCGCACATAACCGACTCCCGAACGTATTCTCTTGGATTTCGTAGACTAAAATGCTGTTTTAATAAACTAAAATTGTTTTATTAAAACAAAGGTGATCCGATCACACCAAATCAAGATCGGTGGCGACTTCCGTTTTAGATTTTGTTTTCAAAATCAAGTCGATCCCGTTTTTTCAAAAAAATGTTTGATATCGTGTTTTACATATTACATTCTCATGACACTAAAAAATACTTAAATAACTTTTATTGTTGTGAAGGGAATTATATTTTATCTGGTAATTTACTAACGAGAATTACAAAATAAAATTTTCTTATGATAAAAATAGTATGCATAAAAAGTTAATTTTATTTGCCCGTGTTGATTAGAATATTTAGCTTGTACAAATTGCTATTAGTCTAATACTAATAATATATTATACATTATGATTTTTTTTAAGACGTTTTAACTTTTCATTGACCCTACAATTAAAATTAGACTCTAATAAAATTTTATTTGAGTAAAATCATGTTTCATAACAAGAGCAAGTCCTCTTAATATTATTTTCTTTTTCTATAAAATTTGAAGGAAGGACTCTACTTAATAAACATCAAATTCTTTACCATTTGAATTAAGAAATATTAACTAATTATGGCACACTTAATATGCAAAAAAAATAAAAATATTATGAGTAAATTAAAATATTTAAGTGAAAAAATACGTAAAAGTAAAATATCTTTCTTAAATCACATAAAAAGGGGAGGAAAAAAAATGCAATTGAAAGGAAAGGGCAAGGAAAAATGAAAATGAAAATTGCATCAGAAATACTAAGAAATTGGGCGGTGGCTGCAATTAAAATGTCTGTTTTTTCCAGTCCACAATCTTGAAAGTCAATCCAAAAATAATACTGAATTTAATCGATTAAAATAATGTTGTTTTTAAGGTGTTTATGTGATTTTAGTATTAAATTTTTAATTTATTATTCCGATTTTCGAGAAGAGTCAAAATGAGTTCTCCAAATTTATCAGAAGCCCGTAAAGTACATTATGGAAATGTTTTATCATTTTGGCTTTAATGGAGTTCACCCAAACTCTTAAAGGGTAAGAATACTACTAAAGAAACTCCGTGAATCCCTTTAGGCTCTCTTCAAAGTACGAAGATAAAAATTCAAGACTAAAATTGAGTATAGACACTCAGGGAACAATACCACAACAGTTGAGGGTCTAATACCAACCTCCCCTCAACAATTATAATTGCATTTATATTAATCGACCTTAAAAACGTTGTGAATTCATTGATTTGGATTGTTAGATATTCGTTCAGTTGTACTTATATGAAGTTACTATTAATTATAAAATAAATATGATAATACAAAATTATTTATACAATTAGAGAACTTTCAATGTCCGCGAGGCTTTATTCAAGGTATAATCTAATATAATTTAACAAGTACAAGCTGTGATTTATATTTAACTCATTCATCAATTTGTAACATTGTTCTTATACTTTAGTCTGGAAATAGTTCCTTTATGAATAAATACGTGTTCTCTTGTATGTGCTAATTGAGTTTTAACTCGGTTGCATCAATATTTTTGCCAGTATAATAGGATGTGAGTTCGAGCGCACTGAAGCACATTTACTCTGATAAGAATAGGGTAGTCTTATTGATAGACCTCAAGAGTATATATAATATTTATACAGCAATAGTCACGTAAGAATATGAAAGATATATAATATATTCCTAAATATATGCCTAAAAGATATACAATAATATACAATATATTTAGATATTCCTAAAAGATAATATCCCATAATAATGTCCTAACACCCCTCTAAAGTTGGAGCATGCAGATCATAAATGCACAACTTGTTGATGAGGTATTCAAATTGCAGTTTACCAAACGCTTTTGTAAAAATGTCAGTCAACTAAATGTAGGTCGGAACATAAGAAGGTGCAATCAGTCATCCTAAATTGCATCCCTAACAAAGTGAAAATCCACTTCAATATGTTCAGTACACTCATGAAATACAAGATTTTTATGCAATATGCAACGCAAATTGACTATCACAAAATAAAGGAATAGTTTTAGGATGATGAACAACTAAGCTCAATAGCATGGTCTTCAACCTCTTGAGCTAACAGGTGACGGAAGCCACAGACTTATACTCAGCCTCAATGGAAGACAAATGCACAATATGTTGTTTCTTAATTTTCTAGGAAATAGGAGATTGTCCCAAAAAGACAAGTCATCCAGTAATTGAACGCCAAGTTAACGTGCAAGCAGCCCAATTCAAATTACACCTGTAAATATATATAATATATTCCTAAATATATGCCTAAAAAATATACAATATATTTAGGTATTCCTAAAAAATCATAATAATATATTAACATATCTTCCTAATCAAGGGTTAGAGAGGAGTTATAAATAACATCAGACATTATATAAAAAAACATAAAATTATCCGTGACGTGTTTATAATTTTATATATTTGTTGAAGTACTTTAACTTAAAATTGTGTGACATGAAGTGTTTACGTTGAATCAAATTTTAGTGGTATATATTCATACATATCATATTTTAAAATTTAATAAGATTTTATAAGGGGCATATTCTAGTTATATTTAGAATATTGTTAGTATTAAATATAAATTCAATTAGGATTTATCTGAAATTATATAACTTCTATTAAAAGAATGTGTATACATAAATAATACATAATAAGTGGTAAAAAGATTTCTTCAGTTTCTTTTAATTTTGATATTAAGTAAATTGATCTCTCTTAATAATATCAAAGCAATTTAATTCCTGCTTATTTCGAAAGTGAGCAATTAAGAACATTTAATCACAATATTAATGTTTTTCATTGCATGTACATACTTTTGATTAGTATAATGATAAATTTAACCCTCAAAATTTATGCCCTCAAAATTTATGCATTCTATCAATTTGGTCCTGATTTAACAATTTTAACCTGCAACATTTGTGTAAATATGTACATGTTGAGGCTAAATTTATTGAATTTTTTAGAATCAATACCAAATTGACAAAACATGTAAACATCGATGGCTAAAGTTGTAGTTATACTGATCAAATTAAGTACAATTGATGAAAGTCATTAATACTGTGATTAATTTTTTTTAGTTGCTCAGAGATTAAATTGCTCATATTTTTTTTAAATGAACAAATTTACTTAATTTCAAATTTGAGAGATTTTTTTAATATAATAAATCAATGGTAATTCACGAGAAAAAAGTAAACATAGTGTATAATTTAGAATCAAATTACGACATAGTATAAAACGAAAATAAAATAATTTTTTTTTTAAGAATTGTAAATGATGTGCTATTATTTAGTTCATCAATAATGTATATATAGTACATTAAATACTAAATTTATTTTTAAAAAAATTATAGGACTATGCCAAAATAACGAAAACACTTCTAATTGGAAGCGTTTTCAACGAATTTGCAAGCTGTAAGCTTTTTCAGCCCTTAATATCTTTTTTTTTAAATTCATTTGGTACCACTTATTGTGAAAATAAAATTTACAAAAACAAATTTTTATATAAATTCCAAGTCTCATTTCCCTCGTTTATTAAGCGATGTGAGATATGAGTTTATATAGACTCATAATTCATTTACAGATTATTCCTATACTCTGAAAATAAAATTTACAAAATAAGTTTTTATATAAACTTCAAGTATTATTTCTCTTATTTTCTTAAGCGATATGAGATATGGGTCTATATAGACTCCTAATTCATTTACAGTTTATTCTTAATGAAAAAAATGAGACTTGAGATCCATATAAAAACTTGATTTGTAAATTTTATTTTCACAAAAATGACAAAGAAAAAAATACTTTCAATTGAAAAATGACATTCTTAGAAAATTTACTCCAAAAGTGGTATTTTTTGGCAGGTTGGCCCCGTAGGGGAGTAAGCAGAAGCCGAAAGATGTTCCTAGTTATTGACCTAACCCACAACCAGCCAAAACTGTGGTGGGCGGCACCTTTAATTACTGTGGTCCAATAAAAAAGCCCCCAAATCCAATCCAAAACCCAAGCCTATTCTTTCTTTTAAATAGGATTAAAAGCCATCAAATGGTGTAGATTTGTGTGGTAAAAATAGTGTTTGGTTCAATAATGAAGCACATTGTATTATTAGGGAAATAATAAGGTAAGTTGTATTATGAAGAAAAAAATTTAGATTTAGATTTTAAATATAACGTTGTAGGAGAGAGCAATCACGATCATCAAAATGATTTGTCTTCGTGGACTTTAAAACCACCAAAAAAAATTTAATACCTATTAAATAAAGTTGAGTAGTAACGAATTTAATACCTATTAAGTAAAGTTTTGAATATGAGTTTTGCGGATTGAGAAAACAACTTTAAAAAGCTTTTTCATGTTTAAGGTTCTAACCCAACTTGACTTTCGAATTTAGTTGAAAGCACGAGTATAAATTTTAATTTTATTCTGTTAACGTTTGTTGGGTCAAATAGTAAGTCAGGTTTAAAGTTTATTAAAAACATAAAACAATGCTTATAATACTCGCTCTCAATTTAGTTATGATGCAATGTAACTACCAAACACCGAGGGATGTGAGAAAAAAATATTTTTCAATTTTATATGAAAATAATAATTTATCATTTTTTGCTATTAATTACTGTACTATGTGTAAGTTGTGGATTTAATTTTTACATTTTAAATTGATTAACTATAATTAATATTAGTTTTTTATTTTTGAAATTTTAGAACTAATCTTAATAATAACTTATAAATTCGTTAAGTTGAATTATATCATTTCTAAAATATAAGGTGACAAACATACTGTAGAGGCCCAAATTTGCCCGGCCCAACAATTAAAATCAAACCTAAATTCTACCCAATTCACAAACCCAATTATAAAATCAGACCCAAAACTAAGTCCAAATAATAAAAACCCTAGCCCAATACAACCTAAACTTATTTTTTTTTTTTAAAAAAGACAAAACCCTAGCCACATTGCTTCCCACTTGCACCTACTCCACCATCTTGCCTCCCACTTACACCTACTCCACCACCTTGTCTCCCACTTGCACCTACACCATCAAATGGAGAAAAGACATAGAATGATAAGAAATGTATGTAAGATGGCTATAAAAGCAAAACCAAAAGTCCATTGTAAAAAAAAGAAAGAAGGAAAGAATTGTATTTTTGAAAGGTTTTTTTATACAAAAAAAAAGAGAAGAATGTAAAAGCAAAAGGTTTGCAAGCAAATCTGAAATGAAAAAGGCGAGTATTGAAGAAGAAAAGATTCAAACGCGTTAAGGTTTTTATTCCTTTTTTCCTTTTTATTTTCACTTTTTTTTTGTACATATAAACATTTTTTCTTTTTTTTCTTTTCTTTCAAAAATAGTATACATATATTTAGATATAAAAAAAACAAAAAAATAATACATTTTTTAAATTCTGGCCACCGCGCACGGTGGTCGGCGACGGCGACAAAGATGGCGGACGGCTCCGGTCCGGCGCCTAGGTACTAACCGGACCATGGCCGGAATGGGGAAAGAGGGAGAGAGTTGAAAGCTTTGTTTTATTTTTTGTATTTTATTATTTTTACTATTATTTATATTATTATTATTATATTATATATACCCTCTCCATATTTATTTATATTATTACTATCATTATTGTTACTTCTATTATTTTTTATTTCTGACTACTATTATTATATATAAATATATATGTATTATTGTTTGTATTATTATTATTATTATTATCACCCCTATTGTTATTACTTTATTTTTGTATTCTAATATATTATTAATATTACTCATATTTTCATTATTTTTGCTATTACTATTATTATTATATATTAGTGTATATTTTTATGTATATATATTTATATATAGTATTGTTTTTTATTACTTTAATTTAATATTTTTATTATATTTGCTTTTTGTATTTCTATATTTATTATTATTATATAGTAGTGTGTATTTCTATTATATACATATATATATTTTTATATATAGTACTATTATTTACTTTACTTTAATATTATTATTATCATTATATCCAACCCAATAATAATTCTTTCATAAAAGTAATATTCCGTATTTGGTAATTCGAGACAATCGTGCCCTAACTTACTGGGTTTCAATTTTTCTCCTTTAACCTAAATAACGGAATACTCTTTTAAATCGCGACATGAGTTTTGAAAAATGCTTATTTTCGGATATACGAGGTGTTGTGCCCTAACTTACAGGGTATGGCATTTTGGTACCTCGAAATAAGATTTTTGCAAGTAAAGGCAATATTCGGTGTTCGAAAATTCGAGGAAACGTGCCCTAACTTACTGGGTTTCGATTTTCCTCGTTCACCTTAACTAACTGAATAACCTTTTGAAATACATGAATTTTTATATAAAAGGCAAGCTCGCTCTCGAAAATTCAAGATGTCGTGTCCTAACTTACTGGATGTGACATTTTATATTGTGAGACGAGAATGTCTTTAACATTTGAGCATTTTCTTTACAAAGAGGGATCGTATTTTAAATTCTTTCAAGTTTTCAAATTTTCGACACTAAGACACTAATTAATCAACTAGGTACCAATTTTGGGCGTATCGAGGGTGCTAATCCTTCCTCGTGCGTAACCGAATCCCGAACTCATTTTCTGATTTTCGTAAACCAAAAATTATCGTTTAGTAAATCTTAACTTTTATTAAAATGATTAATTTAAGGTGATCCGATCACACCTCATCAAAAAAGATTGGTGGCGAATCCTCTATTCGTTTTCATTTCCAAAAATCTAAATCGATTCCCGTTTTTTCAAAAAAATGGTTACGACAGCTTGGCGACTCCACTGAGGATTAAATAAGAGAGTCAAGCCACAAGTTGATTAACTTTTGTCTTTTTGTCGAAAATTGAGAATTTGGTTTTGATATATGATCCCTTCATTGTATTTCACCCGTTTTTCGTACGGTTTTCATCATTTTATTCCCATTTTCTTTAATCGCTTCAAGTTTTTATGCATATATCCTCGCACATTGTATTGCATGACCGTTGTGGTCACACCCTTTAAGTGGGAGTGAGAAACTATTCCTTCGTGAGGTTTTCACCTCCGTGCAGGATAGCGGATTGCTTTCGGGATACATCCGTACCTATGTCTTCGTGAGATTTTTATCTCCGTGCAGCCATAGGGAAATGTATTCCCCTGAACTGAACTCGGTCCATAAGAACCTATAATGGGTGAGGATCGAGGAATCTACTGGTTCAGGTACCCTTATTCTAGAACCAAACCATATATAAAGAGACCTACGAGCCCACCCTAGGTAGAGCCACTCTGAAACCCTAGTGGTCACCTGAGCAAGTGCTATATTTATTATTCTTTGTTTGCTTTGAACTGTGTATAAATTACTGACTTGCTTTGTTTTACTTTGATTGTATTTGCATGGCATTTTCATTATAAAAGGTGTTGATTCGCATTCGGTTCCTAAATAGATAGTTTATCATGGAAAAAGGGGTTTTTTGATAAAGTAGAAGACAACGCGGCTGTCCGGATATAGGCTGAGACAACACAACAAGAGAAAGGTGACAGTCTTACCGAAGGGCATGTGTCAGAGTTATGGAATTTTACTCGGATTAGTGTAACTCAGAATAATATCCAAGAGATAAAAGAAATTTGGGGTCAGTGGGATGATGAGGTCAAACAACTATTCTATTGTCATTACGGTGATTTACCTTATCTGCTCGATGTCAAGGTAGATGAACACCTGTTTCGAGCCCTGCCCAATATTGGAATTCTACTTACAGTTGCTTCACTTTCGGGAAAGTAGATTTGGTACCTACTATAGAAGAATACACGATCTTGCTCCATTGCCCAAAGATTCAAGTTGACAGAATTTATGCCAGACCTGCTAACGTCCCAGCATTTTCAAAAAAGCTGATGAACATCACGGGGATGAGCGAACAGTGGGTGACAACTCGGATCAAACAAAAAGGATATTGTAAATGCATTCCTTGGAGGAACCTGAGGGATCTAGTCTTAGCGCACCTCAACGTGAAGAAAAGGGTAGATGTCTTCGCCTTGAGCATTTATGGACTGGTCATCTTCCCTAAAGCTTTGGGGCATGTAGATGAGGTTGTTGCCGGCCTTTTTGACAGGCTTGGTAAAGGAACCACACCTGTACCCGTAATCTTGGCTGAAACTTTCAGATCATTAAATGCTTGTAGAAGAGCGGGTGAAGGGAGATTTATTGGATGTGCACAGCTCTTGCTATCCTGGTTCCACAGCCATTTTTGGAAAGTGGAAAAGGTCTCATATCGTATCTTCTCTGAAAATTACTCTCCGCTGAAAGAGTTAGTGGCTACACCGAGGCGAGAAGATGTGACAGAAGAAAATTGGATGACAGTTCTCCAAAATCTGCATGAAGAAGATATTGAATGGAGAGCCCCGTGGATGGTTCCTGATGAAATATTATACCGATGCGGAGACTTCGATTGGGTTTCCTTGTTAGGAGTATGGGGGGCCGTCGGTATGCTCCTCTGCTTGCATTGCGACAATACAGATCTAGACAGTTTACACCACCAACATACGGGTTATCCCAGTGCGAGTTCGTGTTCACAGGGAATAATTACAAAAAGAAAGTTCGCGAGATATCAAATACCTGGAACCAGACTCGTAGATTGAAGAAGTTTGCTGCCAATCCCATGACTACTCTTGAGTACGACCGATGGTGGAATCAGAGGAATAACGACAACATCCCTACTTCAGATCAAGGGAATCCTCAGTCGATAGAAGAACACTTGAAAGTAATCCCATCTGAGCTAGAAATCATCAAGCAAGATTTCGAGAGAAAGAGTCTGGAGCTAGAAAAAAAGATCGAGCAGTTGGAAAAAGAAAAGATGCAGTTAGGGTTAGATGTCGATGTCCAGAAACTAGAAGCTGAAAAACTCAGAAAAGGGAAAAATAAGGCTAAAGAGGACTTAGACAGTTTGAAAACGGGCTATAAGAAGCTACGCAGATCAATGAGAACCGCTGGGTTAGGAAAAACATCTGAACAATGGCAACATGAAGTTAAAGAAGAACAAAGCAAAGCCAACCAGTGGGAAGAAAAATTTCGCGATGCTCAAGCTCTAGAAAGTGCACTGAAAAGAAGTTTGGTAGAAAGCCAGAATGAGAAAGAAGGGTTAAAGATCCGGGTATTAGAGTTAGAGAGGTCATTGTATCAGTATCGCTCGCATAACTCTGCAATCGAGTTGAAAGCTAGTCAGAACAGAATCGAAGAATTAAAAGAGAATATAGAAGAACTCAAAAAAGCGCTGCAAAATCGTGAACTTCAGATAGAACTCATCGAGGTAAATAACGAGCGATGGAAGGAGCAACTTCATCAATCTCAAGACCAAGTCAGGAGCAGGGACTACGTCATAGGCGAAGCTTTGACTCAAGTGCGAGAAGTGGCTGATCACTTGCAAACATTAGCAGTACAAGCCGATGTGCTGAGTTTAAAATACAAGTCAGAATCGGACCGAGGATGAGAGCTAGCTTGGCTTCTTAGGCAGGTCAAGGCCTTAAGTATCAGGGCCAGGCCTTATAAGTAATCTATTTTATGTAAAGAAACTTGTTTTCTAGAAAAGTTACTCTAATGAAATCGAATTGGAATCAACACTTTTTTGCATTCATCGCATTCATTACATTCATGCATCAGCATTGCATCATATGCACTAAAACTCACAAGAAAACCTAAAAATCATGGCAGTTACCCTGGAACATCGTTACGGTACAAGGGAAAAAACAAGGGCAATAGACCAAAGGTTAGAGAGATTGGAACAAATGCAAAAAGAGATGCAGGATCAATTACAAGCATGTATGCAAGAATAGCTTGCCAAAATCCAGCAAGATATGAGGGACCATATGTTGAAGTCCCAGAAAAGCATGATGGACCAATTAACTCGTCTATTGGCTGGCGGATTAGAAAAAGGGAAAAACTCTTTGATCAATGCGGGAGAAGATAATGAAGATCCTACCTACCCTCCGGGTTTTGCCCCAGCGGATGTTCAGACACAACCTGATATGTACCCAAGAAGGCCATCGGTCACAATTAGGCCCCAACCATTTCAAGCCGGTGTTTCGGCACCAATGAATTATCAGGCCGGCTCGGGCTCTAATCTGAGGGATAACCCGACCAATCCTGTGGTCCTCAATCTCGATGAAGTAACAGAAGCAGAAAAGACAAGGGTAGAACTCCTGAGAGAGCTTGAAGAAAGGTGTGGATGGTTGGAAGAAAAATTTAAAGAAATGGAAAGCACCGACTACCATGGTGGAATTGATGCTTAGGAATTAAGTTTGGTTCCGGACCTGATACTCCCTCCCAAGTTCAAAACTCTGGAATTTGAGAAATATAACGGGACTAGCTGTCCCGAAGCTCACATCACTATGTTCTGTAGACGAATGACAGGCCATGTCAATAATTACCAACTATTAATTCAGTGCTTCCAAGAAAGTCTGGTTGGGGCCACTTCTAGATGGTACAACCAGCTGAGTCACGCTCAGATCAGTTCATGGAAAGATTTAGCACAAGCCTTCATGAAGCAGTACGGTCATGTGGCAGACAGCCCCTGATAGAATCACTTTACAGAATATGGAGAAAAAGCACAATGAGAGCTTTAGGCAGTATGCCCAGTGATGGAGAGAAGTGGCCACACAGGTCCAACCCTCTCTATTGGAAAAGGAAACCACTATGCTCTTCATCAATACCCTGAAGGCACCTTTTATTAACCACATGCTGGGTAGCGTAACCAAGAGTTTTTCGGACATAGTAATGTCTAGAGAAATGATAGAAAATGCTATAAGATGTGGGAAAATAGAGGCTGGGGAAAACGCTAAGAGGTCAGCGCCGAGAAAGAAAGAGCACGAGGTGAATAATGTGAGCTCATATTCGAAATCGATCACCGTAAGCCAACCAAGGTCGACAACTACTGGACAGTAGGGCCCATCCAGACAAGAGCCCAACACAAAACAAAATAGGGAGAAACTTCAATTTACGCCCATTCCAATGACATACAAGGAGTTATACCAGAGTTTATTTGATGCACATGTCGTGTCTCCCTTCTATCTGAAGCCAATGTAACCTCCATACCCTAAATGGTATGATGCAAATGCCCAATGCGATTATCATGCGGGAGCCACAGGACACTCGATAGAAAACTGCACCACTTTAAAGAAATTGGTTGAAAGACTCATCAACATGGGGCTTGTGAAATTTGATGATGCATCCAATACAGAGAACCCATTACCTAACCATGGAGATAAGGGAATAAATGTGATAATCGAGAGTTCGGGAAAAGAAATTAAGATGAGTATTGCAGAAGTGAATACCCCATTGGAGGAAGTTTGGAAGAAAATGGTGGAAAGAGGGTTGATAGCACAGAATTCAAGGGTCAGACCTCGAGAAGTGAAGAATTATTGTGAGTTCCACGATCAAGAGGATCACGAGATTCAGAAATGCATCCAATTCAGGACTTTAGTACAAGGATTGATGGATAATAAGGTGCTGGAATTCTTCGAATATGTTGGGAGCCCAGAAGAAACAGATGTGTGTGCCTCCGAAGAGGGATCAATGAAGGATGTTTACAAAGTCAATCACCCAGTGGTTATCATATCACGTCCAAGAATAAATGAAGCTGGGGCACAAGTTGCGCCAAAGGTCATGATCCAAAAGCCCATTGCTTTCCCTTATAAAGATAGCAAAAGGGTACCGTGGAACTATAGCTGTAATGTGACATTCCCGGGAGAGGAGATCCCGATTAATGCATCAGAAAAAGTTCAAGACGAGGGTTTTTATACGCGCAGCGGAAGGCGTTATACCCCAAATACAAAAGTCGAACAGGTTAAAGAAAAATCATTAGCAATTGAGCAAAAGAAAAAGAGGCTGGGGGGCCTGAACCAACTGTTAATGAATCAGTGACTGAAAAAAAAGCTAAAGAATTCTTAAAATTTCTAAAGCACAGCGAATATAGTGTCGTAGAACAGTTGCACAAACAGCCAGCGCGTATATCGGTACTGGCCTTACTTTTAAGCTCCGAAACCCATCGCAGCGCATTGATGAAGGTGCTGAATGAAACTTATGTTGCTAACGATATCTCTGTAAACTAACTGGACAGCTTAGTCAACAATATAAGTGCCGACAACTTCGTATTCTTCAATGAAGATGAGGTACCGCCAAGGGGCCGATGATCAACTAAAGCTTTGCACATCACGACTCGCTGCAAAGGGTACACATTGCCGGGGGTATCGATTGACAATGGTTCTGCGCTGAATGCCCTACCCCTATCTACGCTGAGTAGGTTGCCAGTGGATAGTTCACATATGAAGACATGCTAAAGTGTAGTGAGAGCATTTGATGGCATGGAAAGGAAGGTAATGGGGAGAATTGAAGTACCCCTCTTAATCTGACCGAGCACCTATGAGGTAGATTTCTTGGTCATGGATATTAACTCTTCGTATAGTTGCCTATTGGGGAGACCATTGATACACTCGGCAGGGGCAGTCCCTTCATCGCTGCACCAAAAGTTGAAATTAGTGACCGAAGGTCGGTTAGTAACGATCAATGCTGAAAATGACATCATCGCGGCGATAACCAGTGACGCCCCATATCTGGAGGCAAATGATGAAGCAATTGAGTGCTCTTTTCGATCTTTGGAGTTTGTGAACGCGACGTTCATCACCGAAGGAAATAAGATTCCAATGCCCAGGTTATCTGAGACTACAAGAATGAGACTACGGCTAATTGTTAGAAAAGAGGCTCTACCGGGAAGAGGACTCGGGAGATACCTCCAGGGAAGGATTAATGTACCAGTGATGAAGGACAAACAAGACCATTTTGGGTTAGGGTTTAAGCCGAACATGAAACAAAGAAAGAAGGAACTTGAGAAGAAGTAAAAAAGAAGGAGAGCGCGATTGGGCGGGGGAGAAATCGAATGGGAACCGATGATCTTCCCCCATATATCGAAGACTTTTGTGTCTGGAGGGGTTATTCACTCCGAGCGGAAGAAGACGTCGGGAAAAGAAATCGTGGAAGGAATAATGGAGAGTTTGGACATCAATGCCACATATGAAGAAGGAACTGGGGTAGAGAATTTGTCGGGCATTCGCCCCTATGAGCCGGGAAGCATTTTGAATAATTGAACTGTGGAAGAGATTCTTGTAGTCTTTAGAACTAACTCAGAGTAATGTCCAAAACACACTTATTGCTCTAGGCCTAGGAGTAACAAGTGTCCTTTTGTGAAATAAGCTTATGTTCGAAATCCTTATTTCAATAAAATGCATCCTTTTGACTCTTTCATTCATGATCATACCATACATATCATTGTTCTTAGATTCTCTTATTCTTTGTATCTTCCTTCGCACCTACAACAGGTCTCCAGATATCAATGATATGAGTGATGTTGCTACTAATTCAGAGTCTCCTTTCGAGCGGGATATGTGCCTAGAGGGATCTTAGGACTTTGAGGATGACGAAGACTGTAACTTATCCCCTGATTTGTTAAGGATGGTAGAACACGAGGACAAACAGATTCTACCCCACAAAGAGACCGTAGAAGTCGTGAACTTGGGAGATGAACTAGAAAGGAAAGAAGTAAAGATCGGAGCTTGCATTACCACAGAGACAAAACGGGACCTTCTTGAGTTACTTCAAGAGTTCAATGATGTCTTTGTATGGTCATATCAGGACATGCCTGGGCTAAGTACTGACATTGTGGTACATAGGCTCCCCATCAAAGAAGAATGCAAGCCAGTTCAGCAAAAGCTTCGAAGAATACGGCCAGATGTTTTGTTGAAAATAAATGAGGATGCCAAGAAGCAATTTGATGTTGGTTTCTTACAAGTAGTTAAGTACTTGGAATGGGTAGCCAACATCGTCCCCGTCCCTAAAAAAGATGGAAAAGTACGGATGTGTGTAGACTATAGAGACTTAAACAAAGCCAGCCCGAAGGATAATTTCCCGTTGCCTCATATTGACACCTTAGTGGATAACACGGCAGGTTACTCACTCTTCTCCTTCATAGATGGTTTTTCGGGGTACAATCAGATCAAGATACATCCTGAAGACATGAATAAAACCACATTTGTGACCATGTGGGGAACCTTTTGTTATAAGGTGATGCCGTTCGGATTGAAAAATGCGGGAGTAACATATCAGAGAGCCATGGTAACCCTATTCCATGATGTGATGCATAAAAAAATTGAAGTCTACGTCGACGACATGATCGCCAAATCTCGAACTGAAGGAGAGCATGTGCAAGTCTTGAGGAAATTATTTTTGAGGTTGAGGAAATTCTAGTTAAAACTCAATCCAGCAAAATGTACCTTCGGGGCCAGGTCTGGAAAACTGCTAGGATTCGTGGTCAGTGAAAAAGGGATTGAGATTGACCCAGATAAAGTCAAAGTCATACAAGAGTTACCTCCACCACGAACTCAGAAGGAAGTTCGGGGATTCCTAGGAAGATTAAATTACATCGCTCAGTTTATTTCACAACTAACCGAGAAATGTGACCCCATATTCTGTCTCCTTAAGAAACACAACCCTGGTGTTTGGGACGAGGAATGCCAGAAGACGTTTGACAAAGTTAAGCAATACTTGTCTAATACCCCAGTGTTGACACCACCTAGTCTAGATAAGCCACTGATACTGTATTTGACAGTATTTGAAAATTCTATGGGATGCGTGCTTGGCCAACACGATGAATCAGGAAGGAAAGAAAGAACGATATATTACCTCAGTAAAAAGTTTACTAAGTGTGAGACGAGATACTCGTTCATTGAAAAGTTGTGCTGTGCTTTAATCTGGACAACCCGAAGACTGAGACAATACATGTTATATCACACAACTTCACTAATCTCTAAAATAGACCCTCTGAAGTACTTGATGGAGTCGACTGCCTTGAACGGGAGAATGGCCCGATGGCAAATTCTACTTTCTGAATTCGATATAGTCTATGTGAACCAGAAGGCCGTAAAAGGGAGTGCGATAGCAGATTTTCTAGCCAGCAGAGCCCTAGAGGACTACGAGCCTCTAAACTTTAACTTCTCAAATGAAGATCTAATGTACATAGCAACCACTGAAGAAGATCTTCTCAAATGAAGATCTAATGTACGAGCCTCTAAACTTTGACGGAGCATCAAATACCGTGGGCAATGAAATCGGGGCAGTCTTTGTATCCTCGAACGGAGATCATTATCCCTTCACTAGTAAATTGGATTTTGACTGCACGAATAATATGGCAGAATACGAAACATACAACATGGGAATACGTGCGGCCATAGAACGAAAAATCAAAGTGTTAGAGGTATATGGAGATTCTGCCCTAGTGATTTATCAACTCAAAGGTGAATGGGAGACGAGAGACCCCAAGTTGATCAATTATCGAAGGCTGATCCTTGAATTAATTAAAGAGTTTGATGATATTGTCTTCTGCTACCTCCCGCGAGAAGAAAATCAGATGGCTGACGCCCTAGCAACTTTAGCTTCTATGATCAAGGTGAACTAACCAGAGGATGTGAAACCAATGCAAATGAGCATTTATGAGGCCCCGGCTCATTGTTAAAACCTCGAAGAAGAAGAAGAAAATGATGATCACCCTTAGTACCACGATATCCTGCGATATGTGAAGAATTGTGAGTACCCCGACCAAGCTACTGAGAACGACAAAAGAACGTTGAGAAGACGGGCCCATGACTATGTCTTAGATGGAGAGATCCTATACAAAAGAAGGAAGTATCAAGTACTGTTGAGATGTGTAGATGCTATAGAGGCTAAGAAAATTTTAGAGGAAGTCCATGAGGGCGTCTGTGGGACACGTGCTAATGGCTTTACAATGGCCAGACGAATTATGAGGTTTGGTTATTATTGGCCCACCATGGAAGGAGACTGTATTAACTATGTCAAAAGATGTCATAAGTGTCAAATTTATGGAGACAAGATTAATGTACCTCCCTCACCTTTGCATGTCATGATTTCGCCATGGCCTTTCTCGATGTGGGGCATGGATGTGATTGGGCCAATATCACCAAAAGCTTCAAATGGGCATCGTTTCATCTTTTTGGTCATCAATTATTTCACCAAGTGGGTAGAAGCCGCTTCATATGCCAATGTTACAAAATTGGTAGTTAGCAAGTTTCTAAAAAAGGAAATCATTTGTCAATATGGAATGCCGGAAATGATCATATCTGACAACGCATTGAATTTGAACAACAGTACAATAGTAGAGGTCTGCAAGCAGTTCAAGATTAGACACCACAACTCATCACCGTATCGCCCGAAGATGAACGGTGCAGTCGAAGCAGCCAATAAGAACATCAAGAAGATTGTGGGAAAGATGACAGAAACTTATAAAGATTGGCATGAGAAGCTACCATTCGCCTTCTATGCTTATCGAACGTCTGTCAGGACTTCCACCGGAGCAACGTCTTTCTCATTGGTCTACGGGATGGAGGCGGTTTTACCTATCGAAGTCGAGATTCCTTCATTCAGAGTTTTGTCAGAAGTAAAGTTGGACGAAGCAGAATGGATCTAGTCTCGATACGATCAATTGAATCTGATTGAAGAAAAGAGGCTAAGGGCTATTCGCCATGGTCAGATGTACAAAAAGTAAATGATGCGAACTTACAACAAAAAGGTTCGTCCTAGGGAATTCCACGAGGGAGACCTAGTGTTGAAAAAGATCCTGCCCATACAAAAGGATTTCAGGGGGAAATAGATGCCGAATTGGGAAGGACCTTATGTGGTAAAGAAGGCCTTTTCTAGAGGAGCATTGATATTGGTTGAAATGGATGGCAAGACCTTACCCAATCCCGTGAATTCAAATTCGGTTAAGAAATACTTCGCCTAAAAATAAAAAAAATAAAAAAAGGGAGAGAGGCCAGGGTGAAAACTCGCAAACAGCACCTTGAAACCAAAGGGATTTTGGATTGAAAACCCGTAAAGGGCGATTCAAATTTTGATCAAAGGTGGGGCATGCAGTAGTCTTATGATACCTAAATTAACAAGGAAGAGAGATGTTACGTCTTGGGGCATCTACAAGGGTACTCTAGATCCCCTAAGCACATATTGGGCAAAAAGGGAGTCCTCAAGAAGTTCGTGCAAAGAAGCTCACACTGCGATATCTGGGGCACCTATTCCCTTTTATTCATTTTTTATTCCAGCAATGTTTGTTGACTGTGATTAATCTATTCCCTTCAATGTTGTTTCTGATAAATTTCAGTTTTGTCACTATTATGATCTTTTTCGAGCATTTTGCATTGAAATGATGATTAATGAACTAAAGCCATTTTTGCAAAAAGAGTTCTGCATATTACCCTGAAAGTTTCTAAATAGCACAGGAACCTGAAACAGGACTATTTTTTAGAACTAACCAAACTCAAAGATTGGGAGCATCTGAGAAGAAAAAGTTTAAATTGGGACTACCTCTTCGGGTTTTCTGTTCAAAATTTGAGTTGAACAAGAAGATAGGGTACCATTTCTGTGAAGGAACCTTGATGAACAAAGAGCAATGGCAACCTAAACAGGGATTCACGCTCACAACATGCTGCACTCATACATTCATAGATCATTCATAAGTGCATCTAATTAGGAACATTTGATTCATTTTGATCATAGTATCCTAATTCTTTGACATAAGCATAAATACATGGAACTGATTCTACAGGTCATGTCCCTAGAATCAGTGAATTTGCAGATCTTATCTCCCTAAACAGTAGGGAAACAAATCGAGGTTGATGGGCCTTAAACCCCTAAGCAGTAGGGTAACAGACCGAATTGCAGATCTTATTTCCCTAAGCAGTAGTGGGGAAGATCGAAGACGAAGGGTCTTAAACCCCTAAGCAGTAGGGTAACAGACCAAATTACAGATCTTATCTCCCTAAGCATTAGTGGAGCAGATCGAAGACGAAGGGTCTTAAACCCCTAAGCAGTAGGGTAACAGACCAAATTGCAGATCTTATCTCCCTAAGCAGTAGTGGAGCAGATCAAAGACGAAGGGCCTTAAACCCCTAAGTAGTAGGGTAACAGGCTAAATTTTCAGATCTTAACCCCCTATACAGTAGGGAAGCAGATCGAAGACGAAGGGTCTTAAACCCCTAAGCAGTAGGGTAACAGGCTGAATTTACAGATCTTATCCCCCTAAGCAGTAGTGGAGCAGATTGAAGGCGATGGCCTTAATCCCCTAAGCAGTAGGGTAGCAGGCTAAATTTACAGATCTTAACCCCCTAAGCAGTAGGGAAACAGATCGAAGATGATGAGCCTTAAACCCCTAAGCAGTAGGGTAACAGGTTGAATTTACAGATCTTAACCCCCTAAGCAGTAGGGAAACAGATCGAAGGCGATGGACCTTAACCCCCTAAGCAGTAGGGTAACAGGCTGAATTTACAGATCTTAACCCCTTAAGCAGTAGGGAAACAGATCGAAGGCGATGGGCCTTAAACCCCTAAGCAGTAGGGTAACAGGCTGAATTTACAGATCTTAACCCCCTAAGCAGTAGGGAAACAGATTAAAGACGATAAGCCTTAAACCCCTAAGTAGTAGGGTAACAGGTTAAATTTACAGACCCTAAATAGTAGGGAAACAGATCGAAGGTGACAAGCCTTAAACCCCTAAGTAGTAGGGTAATAGGCTGAAGATTTACAGATCTTAAACCCCCTAAGCAGTAGGGAAATAGATCGAAGGTGACAAGCCTTAACCCCTAAACAGTAGGGTAACAGGCTAAATTTACAGATCTTAACACCCTAAGCAGTAGGGAAACAGATCGAAGATGATGGGCCTTAAACCCCTAAGCAGTAAGGTACCAAGCTGAAAATTACAACTTTTTTCTCCTTGAAATGGCACTGGAGAGGCTCGAAGCCACTATTCGTACCTCCTTGAAGTTTCAGCGGATCTCTTCTCCTTGAAATGGCTTGGAGCTGTTAAAAGCCACAGCAGATCTCCTTAAAGTTTCGGCGGAGAAGATTGAAGTCACAAGTCTTATTTTTCTGAAGTTACAGTGGAATAGATCGGAGCATCAAGATGTAATAGACTGAAGTGAGGCTACATGAAGAAGTGGAGCACAGAAGAAGTTGAGACCGGGTGAGACCAGGCAAATTTGGCCCTTTTTAAGTCTTTGCTCCATTCTCGTTACACGACAATGAGCAAAGAGGGGCAGCTGTAGAGGCCCAAATTTGCCCGGCCCAACAAATTAAAATCAAACCTAAATCCTACCCAATTCACAAACCCAATTGCAAAATCAGACCCAAAACTAAGCCCAAATAATAAAAACCCTAGCCCAATACAACCTAAACTTTTTTTTTTAAAAAAAAAGACAAAACCCTAGCCACATTGCTTCCCACTTGCACCTACTCCACCACCTTGCCTCCCACTTGCACCTACTCCACCACCTTGTCTCCCACTTGCACCTACACCATCAAATGGAGAAGAGACATAGAATGATAAGAAATGTATGTAAGATGGCTATAAAAGCAAAACCAAAAGTCCATTGTAAAGAAGGAGATGAGGAAAGAATTGTATTTTTGAAAGGTTTTTTTGATACAAAAAAAAGAGAAGAATGTAAAAGCAAAAAGGTTTGCAAGCAAATCTGAAATAAAAAAAAGCGAGTATTGAAGAAGAAAAGATTCAAACGCGTTAAGGTTTTTATTTCTTTTTTCCATTTTATTTTCACTTTTTTTGTACATATAAACATTTTTTCTTTTTTTCTTTTCTTTCAAAAATAGTATACATATATTTAGATATAAAAATAAAAAAGAAAACAAAAAATAATACATTTTTTAAATTCTGGCCACCGCGCACGGTGGTCAGCAACGGCGGCAAAGACGGCGGACGGAGCCGGTCCGGCGCCTGGATACTGACCGGACCATGGCCGGAATGGGGAAAGAGGGAGAGAGTTGAGAGCTTTGTTTTATTTTTTTATTTTATTATTTTTACTATTATTTATATTATTATTATTATTTCTCATGTATATATTATTATTTATATTATTATTATATTATATATACCCTCTCCATATTTATTTATATTATTACTATCATTATTGTTACTTCTATTATTTTCTATTTCTGACTACTATTATTATATATAAATATATATGTATTATTGTTTGTATTATTATTATTATTATTATCACCCCTATTGTTATTACTTTACTTTTGTATTCTAATATATTATTAATATTACTCATATTTTCATTATTTTTGCTATTACTATTATTATTATATATTAGTGTATATTTTTATTTATAGATATATTTATATATAGTATTGTTTTTTATTACTTTAATTTAATATTTTTATTATATTTGCTTTTTGTATTTCTATATTTATTATTATTATTATATAGTAGTGTGTATTTTTATTATATACATATATATATATTTATATATATAGTATTATTATTTACTTTACTTTAATATTATTATTATTATCATTATATCCAACCCAATAATAATTCTTTCATAAAAGTAATATTCCGTATTTGGTAATTCGAGACAATCGTGCCCTAACTTACTGGGTTTCGATTTTTCTTCTTTAACCTAAATAACGGAATACTCTTTTAAATCGCGACGTAAGTTTTGAAAAATGCTTATTCTCGGAGATACGAGGTGTTGTGCCCTAACTTACCGGGTATGGCATTTTGTTACCTCGAAATAAGATTTTTGCAAGTAAAGGCAATATTCGGTGTTCGGAAATTTGAGGAAACGTACCCTAACTTACTGGGTTTCGATTTTCTTCGTTCACCTTAACTAACTGAATAACCTTTTGAAATACACGAATTTTTATATAAAAGGCAAGCTCGCTCTCGAAAATTCAAGATGTCGTGTCCTAACTTACTGGATGTGACATTTTATATTGTGAGACGAGAAGGTCTTTAACATTTGAGCATTTTCTTTACAAATAGGGATCGTATTTTAAATTCTTTCAAGTTTTCAAATTTTCGACACTAAGACACTAATTAATCAACTATGTACCAATTTTGGGCGTATCGAAGGTGCTAATCCTTCCTCGTGCGTAACCGACTCCCGAACTCATTTTCTGATTTTCGTAGACCAAAAATTATCGTTTTAGTAAATCTTAACTTTTATTAAAATGATTAATTTAAGATGATCTGATCACACCTCATCAAAAAAGATTGGTGGCGACTCCTCTATTCGTTTTCATTTCCAAAAATCTAAGTCGATTCCTGTTTTTTTTTTAAAATAGTTACGACACATAATGTATAAATTAACTTGTCCAAGCATCAAAATGTGTCATTAGACTCCCTTCAAAACAAGAGGATAAAACCTTTAAGGAACTCATTCTTCGATACAACAACACTGACTTTAAAAGAAAATATTTCTTTTAACTTGTGTGATGTTTTGTCTATCAAAACTTATCATTTAAAATTTCTATTTAAATTGGTATTATAAATTAATTAGAGAAAGATTAAAATAATATTTTTATAAATTTATTTTTTATATATATAATTTTATATAAAACACTAAAAAATTACGTTTAGTATAGTTTTAACATTTTAATTTTACTATTTCAATTAAAAATTTATTTAATTTTTTATATAAAAATTTAATAATATATTTACTATTTTTTTCATATAAGCACAGTCATCAACGGTCCCCAGTGGACTTTATGTTCAGATGAGCATTGTCTCCAATAAAGTACATCAGCGCTTTCTTTCGGCTTAATATAAAAATTGCTCCCTAAACTATGCTTATTTTCTCAAATAAGTACTTAAACTATTTTTTGGTCAAATTGAGTATCTAAACTAATTTTTTCCCACATTGGTACCTCATTAGTTCTTCATTAATCAGTCCTTAGTCAGCCTTGGTCAACGATGATGTGGCCCAATCACCAATCACCAATCAACATGTGGCAAAATAGCCACGACAAACCACTTCATTATTTGTATAAAATAATTTCAAAAAAAATTTAAAATTATTCTTTGGATTTTATAATTTTATATTAAGATTAATTGAAAACAATATTAAAAAATATTTCCCCACCACTGCTCTTCCATCCCTCTCCATGTCCCCCCACCATCCTCCCCCCACTACTTGACCCTTTCCTTCTGCAAGTCCTTCAATTATATTTTCATTAAAATATTTTTTCTCTCATTTTTTTCTTTAACATTGATTTCCCCTAGTTGTTTTCAAATTCGAACACCACATGTTTGGGAAAATGACCCTAAAAAAAATCAAGCCTAAAATTAGTGTTTTCCTTTTCATGTATTGGATTTGTTTCCTTATAATAGGATCATAACTTTATACCTAAACAAGAAATGGAACATTTCAATGTTGGTTTTTGTGGGTAAAGGTTTTGTTAGTTTTATTTATGGCCTTCTTCCAATTTGGGGTTTGTGTTTGTACTTTGAAACGCTGAAGTGCTAATAACCAAGTTAATTGTCTTTAAAGAGAGAGAGGTTCGAGGTGAGAGCGGGAGGGACGATGGGAGAGAGGAGAGGGATGGGTTGGATTGGGTTGGGTTAGGGGAGAGAAATATTTTTTTAATATTATTTTTAGTTGATATTAATATTAATACAAAATTATAAAATCAAAAAAATAATTAAATTTTTTCTAATTTTTTATGTAGCCACATCATCAAAAAAAATTACATTAGATTGTCTTTGTGGGCTTCCCATATTTACAATAGTGTTATGGTCATTGAGTTCTATACGTCCCCCGAGAGGCTCTCATATACGGGTGCGCACTGAGTCTTCATATCATTTATCTCCTTTCCTGACTCAATCAAACCAAACCTCCCTCAAAGTCACATATATATAATGGACATGCAATCTCGTATATGACCATCCTATCCTCCGCAAAGCCACATAAACATAATGCATATCATACACACATTTTGCCAATAAAGGCTATGAATCATACAACACATACCAAGCCAATTCCAGTGACATATCATAAGCATACTTACTATCAGTCAATCATATCACTTTAATACGCAATAACGCATTACGCGAAACAATTCGTTCACTCAACAAAGTAAGCATACAACCATTCAATTGCATCTCATTAAAAAACATACATTACGCTAAATCACTTATTGTTTCAGTCATGATCAAATTCGACCAAACAATGTTTGCACTCAATACCCTATGCACACACAAAGCAACAACACTTTGCCATAAATTGATTCACCATTGGTAACATTACATCAAACTCAACATGCTAGGGACACAGAGTACATTCATTTAAGATCTAAGTTTGAGAACTCACCTGGGCGTCGTCGCTTATTCCACATTCTAAGCCCTTTTTCCCTTACTACACGAGCCTCTTTAGTCAATAGAGCATGATAACTATATCAGAATCCAACTGAGACCATTCATTATTGCAAAATACATAATTTCTTTTCACGCAGAAGCCATTTGAGTGGTCACCCGCCACTTTACCCCAAAACAGAACATAACCAATAATTTGTTGAAATCCTTAACTACCTTCTTTCTTGAATCCGATGATGCAAAAAGATTAAAAAACTTACCAGCATGCAAGATTTCCAATTTCAAAGACTTAATCCTTAGTCTCACTCTTTCATGCATGAACACTCCTTAATATTTCTCTCTTTTATGGAAAACTTGAGAGAAAAGAATAATAGAAAACAAAAAAATCGATCCCGGAGAATAATGCTTCTCCTATATATATAGTCCTTTCGTGCCACCTGGAAAGACCTTAACCATCATGTCTTCCAATAACTTATTTCTAGTTCATAACCAATGGGACTATGGTTGAAATCCAATTTTACCTCAACCAGTCCGCTACTTATTCTTATTTGCAGAAAGAACCTGTCGTGTTAGAGAAACTTTCAATTTGGTACGCCAAACTTTTTTGCTACTTTGGACCTTACAAATTCGGGTGTGACAAATCTCTTACCCTAAAAGAAAATTCCATCCCCAAAATTTCTTATAATTGAGGGAATAAATTTTACAATAGGACGACATGTGATAACTTTACACAAGGTACTTAAGAGAGGTCAATTCCTTGGGTGGGACACTTCATTGAATATTTTTGCAAGTATTCACTTTGGCGGATAGACTCATTAAATATACCTGAGGCGAAAATTTGTGGAGTACAAGAATAAATATCCTTAGTGAATAATGGCTCTTCAACATCCATTCTTAGCGAATGCCTAATGGGTAAACCCTACCTTGGCGAATACTTATTTTTGCGGGATGATTTGGCGGATATTCCAGCTTTTCTAGATACCAAGGGTTTAAGAAAAACCCTCGTGAATCACCAACAGCTGTCAAGCATAGATTGGGGAGTGTGAATAGTTTATTACCATTTTGAAATTGAAACTTCTATGAGATGATTACCTTATATACAAAATCGTAGAGAAAAGAGAATTGTTACTTCTCAAATTATTTTCCCCCTAAATTTTTCATCATTTGAGTTCTTTTCGCTCCCTAATTTCTCTTCCTCGATTTCTTCTTCCATCATCGTAGCATTTCAGCTTCTTTTTCTAGAATTCCATTCATTCCAAAAGTAATCATTCATTCTCGTCTTTCTTGCTCTTAAGCTTCCCCTCATATGGCTAGAGTTAGGATAGGTTCCAAAGGTAGAGTCAGTAGACACGATAGTCGGAATCAAAGAGGATAGGGTAGTGGGTCTACTACTGGTAGTGGCAATGAGCCATGAAATCAAGAAGCCAATACTTCAGTGGAAACCCCTTTCTTTAGATGTGTAACTCCTAGAAAGAGATGATCAAACACCTGGCCGCCAAGGGAATTCGTCAACCCAACTTCGCTTATGGTTTTGAAGTTGTATAAGGGGAGTGTTGTTTGAGTGGTTGTAGTAATGGCTTCATTCTCCCTCTCTATCTATTGGAGGTAGGTTTCCACATTCCACTAAACCCTTTTCTTTTATACTGTACTGAATGAATATGGAATTGCACCCGACCATCTCGTGGGTCTATCCTGGTGGACACTGGTGGCCTACTTCATCAACATGTTGGATACACTGCAGCAAAATTGACTTTTAGCGGCGTTTTTTAAGGTCTTTAGCGGCCCTTTCACAAGCGCCGCGAAAAATGCCGCTATAGATGGCGCCACTAAAGTTTGCGGCGTTTATTTGAAAAAACGCAGCTAAAGATCATGACCTTTAGCGGCGCTTTTTCCACAAACGCCGCTAAAGATCAAGACCTTTAGCGACGCTTTTCCTACAAACGCCGCTAAAGATCACGACCTTTACCGGCGCTTTTCTAAAAAATGCCGCTAAAAGTCATGAAATTCAAAAAAATATATATTACAAAATATTATAAAGGTCATGAAAAATATAAAAAAATTAAAATTCATTATCAAATTAAATTTTCTATTAAAATTTGAACTTTAAAACTAAATACAAAAATTAATGAATTTAAATTTAGAATTTAAAATAATAAATTAATAACACAATTAAAATCCAAAAGTTAGAACTCAAGTTATCTTAAATATTAAAATAACAATAAAAATTTAGAATCCAAACTAAATTAAATAATAAAAATTAGATTAAATATAAAGATATCAATAAAATAAGATATTATAATGAAGTTCCTTAAATGAAATAAGGACTTAATTCCCATGTAAAATATCAACATTGATTATTTAAATTGATTAACTAAGTCAAAATTGCAATTTGTGTTTTTCTTCTTTCAACTCAAATAAAAATAAAATGTTGAAACAAAACAATTAAATAAAAAATTAGAATAATTAGTTGACACGAGATTATTATTAAGTATATGCAAATATGCAAGTAGACGATTACAAAATAGGGTGTAGCTTTTGATCAACTAATTAGTTGATCCTACTGTAGGTTCTATCTATAATCTGCTTAACTAACATACAAACATAAGACACTCTAATACTTTTTTGCACATAAAATATCTAAAAGTCACACCTGAATTCGGATTCATAGAACATACGGTGTCAACTACATGTTATCATCCTTATTCGCTGCTGCAATGCCTCCCACAAGCATTCGTAGAGGTAGGAGCTAGTCATTATGTGCCTCCTGCAAATTGTTCTTGGACCGCAATCTAGTGTAGTTGGTTTTTCCTGTTCCTTTTGCCACCAGTCAAAACATAAATGAGCTATTACCACACAAAATCATCAAAACGATATCCAGAAAAACAATATACAGTTAAATTATGAGAATGCAAAAATACAAAACGATACCGCTGTTCTTAGATCCCACAACATTACTTTCCCATCATAAGATGAAGAAAGTAAATGAAGAGGAGACGTATTGTGCCACTTGCAAGCTGGAATCCAATAACTATGTGCCGAGAACTGAAACACAGGTGTCGATGTTCCTTGAAAAATAGAAAAAAAGTTTCAAGTGAGATGGAGTTTTAGTGGTTTCATGTGCCTGCACATGCAACAAGTAGGGGAAAAAGAAGGGAAAAGAAAAAAATGAAAGCAACCTAAGAAATAGTATCCTTTTACTCTTTTTTCTCGGATGAACAAAAATGGTACATCTAAAAATGGAACATCCAAACATCAAATTAACAATAATGATTATGACAAAGAGCTCATTCAACTAATTTGATATAATTTAATCAATTAATTCAATAGTCAATTAACAATATTAACTATTATGGTTAAAATGCAAAAAATTATATTTTTAAAATATATAAATTCTAATAATAACATTCAAATCAACATTTTGATAGAGTCAACAATACTAACTGATTGAACTAACAGATAACAATTAAATTAAATTATGTCAAATCAAAGTATAAAGATTAAATATTAAATTTTAGCATGATAAAGAGGGAGAAAACTATAATTTGACCATTTTATTGGTTATTTCAATTTAATTTTAATTTATTCAAATAAATTGATTTCAATTTAATTCACTGTTTGTAAGTTAGAAAACTATAATCATCTGAACCAAACTAAATTTAATTTTTTTATTTTATAACTAATTTCTTTTACAAATATAAAAATAAAAAAATTATTTAAATTAGTAAAAAAATTAAAATACTTTATACAAATATATTTTAAAAACTAATTAATCAAATGTATACAACGTTAACTAGTGCTAAGAAGTGGTATTTACCTCACATATCAAAGATCATTCAGTCTGCACCATATCATTAAAAATACGTTCAAATCACAAATGATCAGCACAAGCAGCATACTTCTTGATGGCATTTCTATCTACCTAATCCTCATTAATATATTTTATATATTTCTTATGCATCATGGTATTTCTTTGTTTTTTTCCATTACTTTATATTGTGTTTTATTACAATCTATGCTAATACGATATGAATGAGACTTAGTTTGCAACAAGAGGACAAGCATGGATGTAGCCAAATCATCTAGCAGATCATAAAATATGGGATTACAGTACAAATTCTATTTAATAGAATTATACTGAAGATGGATATTCTTGAAGAACAAAAAGGCTTCTTAACAGTATAAACCAAAAAGAAACTTACCCTGGGCAGTTCCAATCCCCTTTCTTCATTTGAACATCATCTGTAGCAACCCTCTTTGGACCCTCTGCTTTACACTTTAAGCACCTTGTATTTCTAGAAAAGTTCATGAAAATGCACCTGTAACATAAAAAGCAATGAATACCCAAGGTAGAATACATATAGGACAGTCAAGTGTAAAGTCCAAAAGATAGATATAAGCATTCACACATATGAAAGCAGGTCATATTTTACTTGTAAAGAAACCATCTTGAATTTAAAAAAAAAAAACTGTATTGCAAAAAGAGCTATCCTGTCTCTCAATTACTAATTCTGAAGAAAAGGGAAGGCCATAAAAATACTTCAGATTCGGCTTCCGTTTAAAGAGACAGAGACAGAGATCATTTGCTCACCTCCCGTGATAGAACCAAAAGAACACACCCATGTATTAATAATGGTTTAAAATAAAACAATAACAGAAAAATGATAAAAAGCCTCGGCAAAATAAATATCATTAAGGAAAACGATCAATATCATACCGTCTCTAGAAGAGAAATCCCTGCATGACTTTTGCATGATAGTCTCTGACTGAATGCTAGAAAAGACATCCCTGCATATAAGAAAAGTTGTCAGGGGAAAGAAGTGCTGAGAAGCAGCAAATTGATTGAAAGAACTTTAAAATAAACTTCCTTTGCATTAAACCTAGAAACATTGATGTCTTTGTCAATTATACAGCTGATAAAGTCATGAACAAACAAAATTATACACAACCAACTTTGCTGAATAAATTTTCGTTCCCCATTCAACAATGTATCCGGCAGTCTTGCGAACTTCATCTCCTAGATACTTTGGACCACATGTAGACAACAAAGAAGCAAAACAGTGCAAAAAGAACCACATGGACAATATGGTTTGACCCATGCTTGATTATACTCTTGTTCAGTTTCCTGATGTTGTTCTTCACCCCTGCTTGAGCTTTAATCATGGTCATTTGCTGTCACCAAGTGAGATTATATGTTCAGGAAGCGGGAAATAAAAAAGAAAGCATTTTTTTCAAATATAAATCACAAAGCACTACGTTATGCCGTGCTATCTTCAGCTATCTTCAACCAACAATCATCATTCAAGACAAGAAACTGATAGAAACTATTAGCAGGCATGATAAAAAGCAGAGAATCACTGCAGATAATAGTTTTCTTTTGCATTAAGGCTTAGCAACCATGAAGTACTTGATGACTATCGTAACTTCACTTCCTTGTCTACCATAAAATTCAAAGAGATGGATAAAAATAATAACAGGATGAATCATAGAACAAGGGGGTGCATTTTGTTCAACCATAATCAATATTTTCTTACATAATACAGCATATGAACTGAGAGGATAAAGAAAAGGACATTTCCTACCATACAAATTCCAAAGGGAAAACTATTCTTTAATAACTCTAGTGACAGATGAAGATTTTATCACCATCTTTTTACACAATACAGATGATGAATACCATGTCAAGTGCAGATAAGCAATGATTATTATTATTTCCCCTTTTTTTTCAGGTTATTTTTCATGACTACAATGGTTCAAAGAATTCAAAATTTTAGTGCCCCTCCACTTCACTTTGATATTATAGTAAAACCACAAAAATGTGTTTGATAAACTAAAGTGGTCATTCCTTATTTGCAAGCAACAAAATATCAAATCCACAAACCAACAAAGCAGCACATCATTATAATCATTAGTAAATATCAGGATTCAATTTACAAGACTATATTGAACAATGTTTAACTTTTAAATACAGATAAGAGGAGGTCAGCTAACCCTATTGAAGACGAATCAAGCTCTTTCTTAGACAAAGTAATAGTGATCATCGAAACATGGCGTGTGGTTTCTAGGCTGCACAAGCAAAAACCAAAAATTAGTGGCAATGATGTTAGTTCTAGCAAGAAGATTAATACATTTACTCAATGTTACTCAAACTTAGGTGTGAATATCAATTATAGTTATGTATCCAACATGGGTACTGTTAGATTTTTCAAAATTGTTCCATATATTTGGAAGATCATTGAAGTTCATATTCCCATAATCAGGAAGTGATGTTAGTTTTTCCACCAAGTGATGGCGTAAGAAATATAATTCCTCATCCTCTCTTGAGCTGTAATTCTCAGTCACAGTCTCAGTCACATCTGATCAGTAATGCCACTCTCAGTCACAGTCTGCAGGGAAAATTGATGAACAAAATGGAAAAAAAATTTAGACAGGTATACCTGAGCAGACTAATTTGAAGAAGCTTTCCAAAAAATATAAGCAGATCATACAGAAAATATAGAAACTACTAAAAGAAAACAAAAATAGACAACCTACTCCAGATTACAAGTAATTATAACCAAGACTAGCATAAAATAAATAACAACTTCAAATGATAAATAAGGAAGAAAATCATTGAGTGAAAACTTCCAATATGTTTGAAAAGGAAAGAACTCCAGGAATCACACCAAGCAACAAAAATAAACTTAAACAAAAATGAAAATGAAGGAGATATATTTTTAAGTATCTATAGTAAAAATATCAACCTTGAACATACATGTCTATAAATGAACAAATCAAATATACCTATATATACCTATACCAACTATTCACAAAGTAATTCGTCGTTTCATTTTGAGCTCCACTAATAATAGAAAATTTTCCAAAACCACTGGTCGTGGTTAGGAATGAATAACGAATATCACCGATTTTGTTTTTCAAATGTCCAAAATACAAATCAACACAAAATTCCAACAGGCAGGCTGCTGATTGCCGATTGAGTAAGCCAATGTATATAACATTCTATACACACTAAATCTACATTCCTGTACATTTAGAATGTGAGATTAAATGAAAATTTCCTAAAACCCAACAAAACAAAAACATTCATATATATATATAGCACTGCTTACTAGTAATTTGGTATAGCAGTGAATGTCACAGGCAAAGCCAATGGTGATGGTTGACTGCATCGTTCTTCATTTTCTAAACTTCCATGGATGTAATTGAGGCAACAGCAGACTTCCTTCATAGAAATAGAAACCGCAACTTCCTATGCAACTTTAATATGTTTCTTTCCATGAAGATCCACCACAAGATCCCGCAGCTCTAAGGAAAACATATATGCAACATGCTCAACAAATTTCACAATATAAAAATAATCTCAATAAACATGTTATGGACCACGGCAACCTAGACCCAAAAGGACTTCAGAAATTGTCATTAGAAATATAATCATTCAACTCTGGACCAAGGAATTGGTTACATAGGGCTTTAAGAAACAGATGAGAAGAAGAGGGAGTAACGAGCGGGTAAGAAAAAGTTATTTTTTAGGAGTGGAGAGCGACGGCGACGACGACGCAGCAGAGAGCTTAGTCGAGGGCGATGCTATAATACCCTGAAAATTTTTACAGTAGGATATTATCCTTGATATAGTAAAATAAGAAAATAAAGTGACAAAAAGGGAAATTTTGAGTTATGTCAATATTGAGAAGTATATTATGATATATTAATTCAAGAAAGGACTAAACTGTAAAAGTGAGAAAAGTTTTGTTGCACAATAGTAAATATTCATAATTTGAGGGGTTAAAGTGTAAATATGAAAAAGTTGAAGGACCAATAGTGTAAATAATTTAAGAGTGGAATGATCTAGAAACTAAGGAAAATGGATGAATTAGGACCAAATTGAATAGATGAAGAACTATGAAGGACTAAATTGTAATTTTACCAAGTTAAATGATGACTCAAGGATGGAATTTTAAAAGATAATGAAGGGCAAAATGGTCAATTGGAAGAGAGAGAAATTTAGAAAGTAATAATGATGCTAGAGATATTTTGATATTTTATAATTATTTAATTAGATAAATATTATTTTATTAATACTTTAATAAGATATTTTATTATTATTTTATTAGTATATAAAGAAAGAAAGATGAGAAATTCTCATCCATATTTTCCCATGCACTAACGTGAGACAAAAATTCACCATTTTCACCCAAAAATCAAATGAATTTCCATAGCTACCAAGAGACAAAAATGTTAAGGAGAGCATGGGGAGTTAGAATATCAAGTTGGATTCAAGAAATAGAAGCTGGAGGAGAGAGAAAATCAAGTTAAAGATTAGTATCAATAGAACAAGGTAAGTATATCAAGATTTCAATATGTTTTTAAGTTTGTTATTATTGACAAAGCATGGAAATAATGTTATAGTAGAGTTTTCTTACATAAGGTCCTATGTTTTTGATATCTTAGTGAAGAGAAAATAAGAGAAAGTGATGAGAAATGGTGTAGAAAAAGAAAATAAGGGTGTTATAACATGGTAATTAATAGCTTGCACAAAAACAGTTTAGACAACAGCAGTAGACTAACTTTGAAAAATCACCATAAATTGTAGAAATCGAATTAGAAGATGAAAAAAATATGGAATTAAATCTTATTGAGTATAGTTTCTCATAGAAGAAATAGTGTAAGCAATGGATTTGTAAATTTTTATATATAATGAATTTTGTGAGACAAGGTCATAACGAATTCGGGTTCCCCTATTCTGACTTTGAAAAATCATAAAAAATTGAATAAAAATAATTATGGCTTAAATTTATATTTATAAAATCCTGAATGAGTCTATTTTTAAAAGAAACAGACAAGAACATCATTTGAATCCTGTATGAGGAGATAATTAATTTTTGGTGAAGAGGGGTCAGAACTGTCAGACAGTAGAATAGGTGTAACTTTAAAGAATAAACTGTACTTATTGGCTAAACTAAAAATTCTGAAACTTTTATGGTAAGAATATATATGAGTCTAGATTTATGGAAAATTATCGGATATTAATTTGGAGTTCTATAGATCCAGATATAAATAATTTAGTGACTATGATGCAGATAGACAACTTGAATATTCATAAAAGTAAATAATAAAAATTATGGATAATGTTACTTACAAGTGTGTTATCTACATTAAGGATGTGGAATGGAGAGGAGGAGGAGGAAAAATATGTATGAATATTTATCTAGCATGGCTAATTTGCATATTTTAGGCTTAGGGACTAAATTGAATAAAAGTAAAATTTTATGGGCAATTTTGTAAACATGTCAGAAATGACCAAATTGCATGAAATGGATTATTTTGTTATTTAAATTACAAAATTGAATGAAATTATTAATTTAGTTCAAGATCGGGGGAAAACATGTTTTAGGGATTAAATTGAAAAGTGTTAAAATTATGAAAAATTCTGATATTTTATAGAATTCATGGATTGTTATCAATATATATGAGAATAATAGCTGGAAATAAGGATTAAATTGCAAGAATTTTATTTTCCTGGCCCTAAGGATGAAATCGTCATTAATTAAAAGTTTAGGGGCAAAATGGTAATTTTGCCTAGAGCATTAATTAAATGCATTAGAATATGAAATGAATGAAAATGATGATCAAATTTATTTATAAAGATCCGGACGAAAATATATCAGATTAATGAAATTATAAACACAAACAAGCAATGAGGTAAGTTCGTGTAACTTGAATTATATTCTTAAATGCTTGAGATTGTATGTTATTTATGTGAATATGATTTGAATGTTCATTGTATGAAAATTTATGAAACATTGATAAATTTGATAAAATGAGAAGAAATCCCGGTTGAATGAAAGGAAAATTCGATGGATCTCTGAAAAGGAATTGGCGGTAAAAAGGATCTAGCCCGGACGGGTGATCCTATCCTGATATAGCCCTCCCGAAGAACATGTGTAAAACGGATTTAGCCCGGACGGGTAATCCGAATTAGGGTCTGAATTTAGCCTGGACTGGTAATTCAGATCCAACCTCATTAAAGTAATTGTCGTTGCAGGGGATTTAGCCTGGACTTGTAATCCCAAAATACTCTATGAGTTTATATTACAGGGGATTTAGCCTGGACTGGTAATCCCACTGTAAGGATGAGGTTCGCGGGAGTGTGCTCTCTGATATGAAATGTGTAAGACCATGGTTGAAAGATACCATGGCAACCTGTGTGTAAGACCATGGTTGAAAGATACCATGGCAACCTGATATGAAATGTGTAAGACCATGGTTGAAAGATACCATGGCAACCTGATACGAAATGTGTAAGACCATGGTTGAAAGATACCATGGCAACCTGATATGAGATGTGTAAGACCATGGTTGAAAGATACCATGGCAACGTGACATGAAAAGAATAAGACCATGGTTGAAAGATACCATGGCAACATGACAGAAAATGAGTAAGACCATAGTTGAAAGACACTATGGCATCACGTAAAAGATAAATAAGACCGTGGATGGGAGACGCTATAACATCTGTTGAACAATTGATATTCAGGTAAAATGTATCAGATGACGAATGGTTATATGAAATGGTTGTGCGAAATGTTTACAAGAACTGGACATATGGAAATATATGTACAAAAGCGTTGTATGAAATAATTATGAAAATGGATAAACGAAATAAGTATAAGTACATGGAATATAATTTATGTTAAGTTTGATATAAGCTATTACCATAATAAATATACATAAAATATATGGAAATGATGAAGCATAAAATATTGATATAATGAAATGAATGATATATGCTTGTGAAAAAACGGTAAGAGCATGATATGTTTCATGACATGTACATATATGATTATCTTTGATATGTTGATACAATGAAATTATGTAATTGGGACTATTATTAAACTCAAGTGCGACATGTCGAAAAAATATATATATCAATGTTGAATTTATATGAGATATGTGCAAGTATACTAACAATGTTGTTGTTTGATGCTTATACAAGTGCCAAACTGTTGATTGAATGGTAACATATTTATTTTATATGATGCATTGAATCGGTAAGTATTTTAATTTTTTTAAGTGATCTGCAAATGGTAGTAATGCTCCGAAACCTTGTTCTGGCAGCGGATACGGGTTAGGGGTGTTACAGATGCACCAGGTGGTCCGGTCGGCGTCTTCAGTGGCAAATGGGTTGGGAACTTGGGGATGAAAATTTAGGGATTAAAGGAGAAGAGATGGAATGGGGGAAATTTTGTTAAGGGGAAAAAGAATAGCTATCGGGAGCACTAGGAATAAATTGGATGAAACAGTTGTGGCGTTTTTTTAAAAACGCCGTTAAAGGTGATCTATTACGGTGTTTGTATGCTAGCGCTGCTAACTTCTTAAAATTATTGTAAAAATCAATTAAACCTATTCAAATTAAAATAAAATTTTATTAATAAATTACTGTTGCACATTACATATATAATAACAAAATTAGTTTATATAATTTTATAAAATCATATTTATTATTTTCATATAAAAATATTATTTTGATAAAAATAAAAAAGATCTTTTTATCATTAAAACATTATGTGATATAAAGTTAATCATGGAAATTATGCGTATGTACTAAAATATTTAAATATTATGAAAATTTTATTAATACAAGCATTATTCTTTTAAGTATGGTCCGCATTAGTTGTTTAGATTTTTATATAAATGGCATACTGGTTATTACATCAAATTTTATTAATTTTGTTACATAAAAATTCAATGAATGTGCCATATTCTAGTATGATTATTTTACTTTACGAATTCAAAACATCCATTGTTTTGAATCGACTTTTAAATAAAATTAATTGTAATTTTATAATTTATATCAATTTGAGTGCAATAATTATTTGTCTATATAAATTAAATATTAAAAATATTTTAGTTGAATCATATAAATGGAAAGAAAAATTTATAATTATAGTTATTTTTTATTAAGTTGGTGTTATGGGTTAATCAAGTATATTAATTCAGTTGTGAAATTATTAATTTACCCTCTCACATATAAATTAAGTTATAAGAATGAATTTATATATATAATAAAAATTCGAAACACAATTAACTTTATGATTATAACCAAAATAACAATTAATTTTTATATAAACTTTTAAATTAATTTTTATATAAACTTTTAACAAATATACGAGTTAAATAATATCTTTTCGCATAGGAGTGTTAAATCTTAAAAAAGAAAAAGTAATTCTCTTAACATACTTTAACAAATTGAATACTAAACCACTTAATATGTAAAAGCTAAAATATGAGATAAGTATTTGTACTTTTCGTAAAATTAAAATTTAGTCATTATATTTCTATTCTTAAGAATTTAATTCCTCCATGTTTCAAATTTTTGAATTTAAGTTTAATTATCATTAGCAGCGTTTATAACCTAGCGCCACTAAAAATGCACCAATTGCGGTGTTTAGGGTTTTAAGGGTTATAGTTTAATGTTTAGGGCTTGTTAGGGTTTAGGGGTTTATTATTTTAGGGGTTATAGATTAATGTCTTATTTTTTCTTTGGGATTTAGGATTTTAAGTGTTATATAACTTTTAGTGGCGTTTTACCAAAAGCGCCTCTAATGCTCTGATCTTTAGCGGCGTTTTACCAAAAGTGCCGCTAATGCTCTGGTCTTTAGCGGCGTTTTACCAAAAGCGCTCTAATGCTCTATTTTTAGCGGCGTTTTAACAAAAACACCTCTATTGCTCTGTATTTTACAATTTTTACGGCGTTTTTTGATAAAACGCCGCTAAAGCCCTATTTTCCCGTAGTGATAATGACAAAAATATCATTCTTTTACAAAATAAATTATATAATTTTTGAGGTTGTTTTTATCTTTTTATATTTTTTTTATAAAAATAGGAAAATATGCACACATAATGAGATGTGAACTTAAAATATAGTTGTTACTTAAATTTATTTTTCATCCACATCATGTGTGTATTATAATATAGTATAATTAACTTCGCTTTAGAAAGAAGGTGGGCAGTTGATTTAATATAATCAAGTCATTTTATTTTGAATTAGTCGAATTGACAAGTCTCATTTTATCAATTAAACTAGATTTAAAATTTTACCAGACTGAGACTAACATAAAAATTTCGAGTTAAAATATATATTCAATTATATTTAAATAGTATAAAGCAATTTTTATAAAAGTCCATATGACTTAAAGACTCTACTTGAAAATCACAAATAACTAATAACATCAACTCTACTATTTTTAAGAAAAGAAATTAAATAAAAATGGAATGATTATTGTAAAATTTGACCATTGAACTTGTATAGTAGGCCGATATTTGTACATGTATTTTCTTTTTAAGTCACATATCATCAAATATTAATAAAATTCAAATTCAATGATTAAAATTAAACATGTTCATGAGTTAGGCTATTCATTCAAGTTTGAAGGTCCGCTGAAAAACGATAGAGTTTAAACAAAAATATGAGGCCCAAAAAATGGACTTTGATAAAATTTAAGGCTCGTTTTTATATGGTCGATTCTTGACAAGATTTTTTTTGCTTGAGTCCATCCCAAATCGAACATATCATGTTATAAAAATATTATATTAATTATATAAGCTAAATAATAATTAAATCATATATATATTTATATTTATATTAAACCACCAACCCAATAACAATTAAATCTATTATCCAAAATGAAAAAACTTAACTAAATAACTCAACCAAAAATATAAAATATAAAAATTATATTTAATACAATAAAATATTTATTACATTTAATTGTGTTTTATTAATATAAATACTTTTTTATGTGTTAGAAAACTTTTATTTTAGAGTGTTTCTAGTGTATTATATTTTTTTAAAAATTTAAATAAAAATCAATATAAAAAATCAAATATGGGAAGACTGAGTTAGGCCCGGACTTACCATTCTTAAATTGAATTGGATTTGGGTAAAAAAGTAAACCCATTTTTCAAGCTGATTTGAACTTAAAATTTTGATCTAATACATTACATGGACCCGATTTGAACCTAACCTGACTCGATCCATGAATATCTCAAATCAAAATAGATATAATTATCAAGTTTAGCTACCAAACTCGATCAAACTAAAGTAATCTTCCGATAATTGACTTCATTATTGTATACAAGAGAGTAAGGTTGAATCATATTTAAATATTTGAATTATTCAAGATATTTGACTAATTCCGGCTGTACATTTTAAAAGTGAATTAAATTATTTAATTTAATATTATTTATTCGAGTTTTAAAAAACTCGACTAAAAATAATCCAAACTATTTAAATTGAGATTTTCTTCTCAAATACCCTTTAACTAATGTTTAATAACACTTATTAGATTTGCTTAAAAAATTAGTTATTGAACTATTCAAAAGTTTTTATTTAAGTTACTGGACTATTAAGGTTTTTTGTTTCTTTCAAAAAAACAACTTGGCTAGTGAGCTCCAAATGAAGATTCAACAATCAGTACAATGGATCAGTGCCCATCGATAGGGTTGAGAAAAACTCGATTTAATTCGAAGAAATCGAAAAAATTCAAATTTCGAGTTAATCGAGTTTGAATCAAGTTGAATTTTACAATTCGAATAATTGTAAATACCCTTTTGGTCCATGTCAATTTTGAAAAAAGCAAATTGATCTCTCTCAACAAAAATTACAAAAAAATTTAAAATAAATTTTAAAATTCAAAATATTTATGAAAATTCCAAAAATTTATATGTTTTTAGAAAATTACAGTAATTTAAAAAAAATTCTAAAGAATATATAAAGAAAGTTAAAATTTTAAAAATTTTCTAAAAAATAATAACTTTGGGGACTTAGATAAGTTAATTATTTATTCAAGTTTATCATACTATATTATCTTTTATTTTTTATTGTTTTAAATAAGTTATTTTTAAATATATATAGTTTCAAATTCATGTGCTCCACCATGGAACTAGTTGTATTGTAATAAGGTTTAAATTAATAGCTTTAATTTTTTTTAATTTAAATTGAAAAATTTCACTCGATTCGATCAGAAAAAAATTCAATCGAGTTATGATGATAAAATATGACTTGTCAACTCAATTAACTTGAAATTTTTTCACTCGATTCAATCGAACACTCTCCCCTACTTATCGATGAGTAGCAAAACATACATTAGATCTAAATCAAATTGACGATCAATGTCGGATATTAAAGAAAAAATACTATTTAGATTTTGGTCGACATATTCATGCTGTTTAGTTTAATGAGGAAAAACTACACTGTAAAAAAAAAGAATAAGAGCTTTCAATTTGCGTAGGCCGTGCAAATAGAATAAAATTTAGTCACCTTGAATGAAATTTACCCAAAAAAGCGTAGGGACGTAGGACCCACATAAACAGTACAATAGGGCCGCCCCGTTTTGTCGTGTCTATCGTCTTCCTCCCACGACCTTTTTGACTCTTCAAAAACAAAAAAACATTTTCATTGTCTCTCTCAATATTTTATTGTACTTTCTCGGTTCAACATTACATATATATAAATACATATTTATTACATATTAGGCTCTTAGGTTTCTATCTCTTTCTTTACATCTCTTTGAAGCAGCGTCGGAGGTCTTTTTCTCTTTTTTGTCTCTCTTTCTTCTCTTGTTATTTTAATCTCTGGTTCCTTGTTGCAGCAAGTAAGTGTCTCATCTTCAAAACAAAAAACAAACAAACAAACAAACGAGGAATCAATCAGAAAAAAAGAAAGGGTTAAAGGACTCAAGTACAAAGAAGAGAATTTTTCATTTTCCTTAGATGGGGTTTTAAAAATTTTTCATTTTGAGTCTGGGTTTTGTTGATCCATGGCTGGTGGAAATGAAGTCAACCTCAATGAATCAAGGGTATTTTTTTCTTTCATTTTCTCTTTTGGGTTCATTTGAAATTCTTTGATTTATATGTTATTATTATTTATTCTTTTTTGTAGAGGGTTGTTCCATTGAATACATGGGTACTGATTTCCAATTTTAAAGTAGCATATAATCTTCAACGCCGACCCGATGGAACGTTCGACAGGGACCTATCGGAGTACCTTGACCGGAAAGTCCCCGCCAATATAAACCCCGTTGATGGGGTTTTTTCTTTCGACCATGTCGACGGAGCCACCGGCCTTCTCAACCGGGTTTATCAACCATCGTCTCGGATCGAGTCTCGATGGGGCATTGTGGACCTTGAAAAGCCATTGAGCGCCACCGAGGTTGTTCCGGTCATAGTCTTCTTCCACGGCGGAAGCTTCACTCATTCCTCCGCCAATAGTGCCATCTATGACACCTTTTGCCGCCGCCTTGTTAATGTTTGTAAATCCGTGGTTGTGTCGGTGGATTACCGCCGATCACCGGAGCATAGGTACCCTTGTGCTTACGACGATGGTTGGGCAGCTCTTAAGTGGGTTAAATCAAGAACTTGGCTTCAAAGTGGAAAAGACTCAAAAGTCCACGTTTACTTAGCCGGAGACAGTTCCGGCGGTAACATAGCTCACAATGTGGCAGTCAGGGCCGCCGAGGCCGGCGTTGAAGTATTAGGCAACATCCTCCTTCACCCAATGTTTGGTGGGCAAAGTAGAACAGAGTCAGAAAAAAGATTAGATGGGAAGTACTTCGTCACATTACAAGACCGTGATTGGTATTGGAGGGCTTATTTACCTGAAGGCGAAGATCGAGACCACCCCGCGTGTAATCCATTCGGCCCGAGAGGTCGAACCCTCGACGGACTCGAGTTCCCGAAGAGTCTGATCGTCGTCGCCGGCTTGGATTTGATTCAAGATTGGCAATTGGCCTATGTTAAAGGACTTGAAAAATGTGGGCAACAAGTGAAGCTTCTTTACCTAGACAAGGCCACCATTGGGTTCTATTTCTTGCCTTGGGTTCTATTTCTTGCCTAATAATGACCATTTCTATTGTCTCATGAATGAGATAAAAGGGTTTATTAAGTCGGACTTGAATTAATTTGGATTTGTCTCAGAATTCCATCTTTGAATAACTGTAAATAATCTACTTAACTATATAGCCCACATATATACTTCAACAAAGCTTTCATAATTCACTTATGGTGTTTTAGTTACAAGTTGTGTAGTGCTAATTGTAACATGTAATGTTGAGTTCTTAATATGTTTCAATGGGTCTCTAAAGCATCTTTTATGTAACTTATATGTTTATACTTCATGATCTAAGAAGATTTTGCTTGTGATGTTTTTTCTTCATGCTAATTCAAGCAAATCGATCATCAATTTAATTCTTATAACATTAATCATAATCTCGTTTATTGATGGTGCATAAAACATTGCAATAGTGAAAAACCTTTTCCATATGAGATCATTGCCTTAAACATATTCAAATTATTGTTCAACTGTTAAATTCATCCATTTACTTTAAAATATTCATATTATGTCAATAAGATTATTTCGTCAATCTAATTAATAATTTAGGTGTTAAATAGTTTAGATCAATATGAAAGATATTTATAATATGTAGATTAAATTATAAATATGTATATTTATCGCAATGGTATTTCGATTTGACGTGTTATAAAAAAAGATAGTGTTAATAAAATTTTAGAGTGCAGTGTTAATAAAATTTTAGAGTGCTGTTTTTTTTACATGTTAGATTTGAGTTATCAATATAATAAGTATACGCATATTTATTATTTGATTCACATATTTGAAATATGTTCCATATCATATTTAAGGTGGTACTTAAGCTCTAACTAGTGAAATGATTTAATTGATATAATATTATTTTTTTGAGAACTCAATTAATGGTTGGGGAGGGGTTATTGGTGGTTCTAGTCACATTTTAACTAAAAAAATAAAGAAATCAATTAAAGAGTTAATTGCACTAAACATCCCCAAACTATATTTTAAATTGGTCCCCAAACTTCAAAACATTCTAATTACATCCTTAAACTATCGATACCATATCAACCATGTCATTATATTATTGAAACCATTAATTTAACTATTAAATGACACTAAAAATGACATAATTTAAAATGAAAATTGTAAAAACTATAGTTTTGAAGTTTTTGAAACTTTTACAAAAACTATCATTCACTCCCTTTTTCAATTTTATTTTATTTTTAGTTTTTAATTTAAAAGTTACGCCACAACAATTTGTTTTTCTTTAAAAAATTTTATTTTAAAATTATATCACATAAAAGTTTAATAGTTAAATAAACAGTTTCAACAATAAAAAGACATGATTGATATAACATTGATAGTTTAAAAAATATAATGAGAATATTTTCAAATTTTAAAAACTAATTTAAATTGAGATATTTTAAAAAAAATGTTTATTACAATTAATTCTAATTAAAATATTTTAAAGATTAAAAAGAAATTAAAATCCGGATATAAATGCAATTAGCAAGTTTGAGGGTTGGGGCTCTACTTGCAAGCCCCTGCAACGCCCATAAATTCATTGTTTACCAAGTCAAAGCTTAGTAGTCAACTTTTTCAGACCCTAGAAAATGAAATGAATTTTGGCATTACATGAGGAGGCATTTTTAATAATTTATTATATTATTATATGTCTCAATTGTACTATCATATGTGCCTTGAAAACATAAAATTCTATTTTAGCATTTCATATTATAATTTCATATAATTGAGTTAGCATTTCTCATAATACTCTTTCCAATTTTTTCTATTTTTAGCCCACGATTTCCATTCCAACAATACTTTGGCAAAAACTTCTATCATTTTTATATAAGTTTACGTTATTTTAAAAAATTATAATTTAGTTATTTATTTATTCGAAAGCTTTTATTTAAGTTATTAGTTTGTTGAGATTTTCTTTTTAAAAATCTAGCTAGTGAGCTCTAAGCGACGATTCAACAACCAGTAGGGTGAATAAGTACCAATCGTCAAGTAGAAGAACATACCTTAGATCTAAGTAGATTTGACGTTTAGTGATGAAGATCAAATAATAAAACTATTTTTATTTATGATTAATAGATTTGTGACATTAAAAGTTGTTTCATGAAACAAAAACTTGAGTTGTAGAAGAGGAGGGGAATGAGAGCTTTCGATTAGTCTAGACGGTGCAAACAGAGAATGGCATACATAAGCTGTTTTAACAGTCCATTAACTCAAATGAAAACATTCAAATAGTTTAGTGATCATTTTGTAACTGTTTGAAGTTGAGTGACCAAAACATAAATTTATTAATAATTTATTCTGTTGTTTGATAGAGTTTCAGTTGTTTTGAAAGTCTGAGAGTGGGAGTTACTGGGAGAAAAAGAGGGGATTTAAGGATAATGACTTTTATTTTGAAAATTTCTCTCTTTCCTGGAAAAATTGACGTTCTTTCCTCCTCCTCTGCCGTCTTTCTTTTTTCTTTTCCAAACGCAATATTTTTTTCTCTTTTCATTACTCATTCTGACAAAATCGTGCTTCCTTGTCGCGGTATTTCTGATTGTGCACTCTTCGTTTGGTAAGTGGTGGTGAGTTTTGTCGAGGAGGGAGCCTTTGTTATTCTTTTTGGCCTTGTCGAATTCTCTGTTAATGTGGTACTTGTGTTTTGGTAGCAACAAATCATGAAAGTAAGGGCTTTCCTCGTTCGAAATTGTAATCGAATCGTCGAGGTATTAAAGTAAGTGTTGGATTTCGGTATTGGTTTCGTAGTCATGATTTAGTTGTGAATTAAGTATGATTCTAAGTTTTGGGTTGTTAATTTTTAGGTTTTTGGAGGCTTAGGAGTGGTTTCGTATTGAAAGGATACCAAGCGTGTACCTGAAACATAAAAAAACTATTATCGGCAAAAGCCGAAAACCTTTGTTGTCGACGACACACGGGCGTGTGGTCAACCGTGTGGAATGCTGTATGCGAAGACACGACAGTGTGGTTGAGGAAAGCCATATGCGCAACACAAGGCCATATGGTGGTTCGAGTGTGGCCATGTGGGCCATACGGGCTAGGCCAAGTTGGGTGTATAGGCCAAACGGGCGTGTGGGCCTACATGGGCATATCACACAAGCATGTGGATTTTGGGCCAGATTGTGTGGGCCACACGGGCAAGGCCAATCTGGGCGTATGGGCCACACGGGCATGTGGGCCCATTATACTAAAATTTTACAAATGGTCACACGAGTCGTCCTAATCAACTGTGGGCCTACTATAGGGTCAGTAAATGCTAGTTAAACCCTAAAATGATATGATTTATTAGACTGAATTATTATATTGAGCGTGTTTATGTTACGTGTATCTGTAATCTGTTTATGTAAGCATGTTAAGCATGTTTTATCTGCTAATTCTGTATGTATGCTCTATATCTGTTTTGGGGTGGGGTTTGTATATGTGGAGAAAGTATTTTGAACGGCGTTAAATGCCTATTTTCTGGCAGTTTGGCTGCATATTCTATCTGATATGTGTCTTAATGGCATGCCTTGGTGTGTAAGGATGGGTGAGTGTTTTTAATCCTACATGGTGTGATGGGATGGTCGAAGATGGTGTGTAGAGGATATGGGTAAGATTTTGCATATATGTAACTGATTCTGTCACTGTATCTGAAAAGGATATGAGTCCGTATCTGTATTTGTTTCTAGTTATGTACATGATGATTATATGCTTGCATGTTTAATTCTGTTGGGTTACACATTAAGTTTACGTAAACTCACATCTTTTTAATTGTTCTGTCAGGTAATCCACAGTCTTAGGCGAATCAGTGCAGTAGAGACTCAATGGTGGCCACTTTATCGTAAAACTGCTAAAACTTAGTATTTTGGTTAATTTAAATTTTGGATTGTTTTAAGAGTTGTAATTTTTGGGGACTCTTTGGACTATTGGTTTTTAACTTGACTTTAGATTTGATCGCTTGTTATTTTTCATGCTTGATAAATTGCTTATGGAAATTTTTTTTACATACAAACGTGATTTTCCTAAAATTACAAATCGAATTTCTAAAATCTATTGGTTTGATAAAATTCTACTATATTAAGTTTTGATAAAAAGATTAATTAAACTGTGTTTTCGATTAAACTTAGGAATTATAAAATGGTAATGCTCTGACGTGACAACTTCGTTTTCAAAACCTATTTCATGTGACATAACCAGATTCGGCCATAACGTCTAGGCCGGGTTTGGGGTGTACATTTAGTGGTATCAGAGCTAGGTTTCAAAACTCAACTGTAAATTTTGGGTTCCAAAATTTTATTTTAAAAGTATTGATTTTTAAATAATCTAAATAAAATAAGGAAGTATATGGTACACCGAGTCTCCGATGCCGATCTTGTAAGTATTTTCAAAACTTAGATAGTTTATTTTGAAAATACTGTAGATAGTACCTTCTGAGACTGTATTGAAATAGTTAGAGACTGAAACTTTTGAAAACATCTCTAAACTTTTGATAATTTATGCTTAAAACATCTGTTAATAAATATTTGAACTGATGCATAAAACTTTATAATGTAGATAAAACTTGAAATAGACAATGAGTGTAAGTGGAATCCGCAGACGTGGTACTCGTGGCCGTGGAAGAAGCTGTAGAGTGGCTTGAGCTGAGTTTTCCTCACTGGGCAGTATGTTGAATTTAGATACGAGTGAGACACCAGTTTTACCTACTACTGAGACTGGGTCTCAATGCTGTTTGACTGGGGACGACTATCAGGCATGCTGGGATTAGAAGGGTTGGTTCACAGGAGTCGCCGAATATTATTTAAAGGCCACGAAGAGGATTATGAATAATTTGGACTGCACTCCTAAGCAGAAACTGAAAGGTGCAATCTCTTTACTTTGCAATGAGGCGTATCAGTGGTGACTAACGGTTGAAGAGGGTACTCAGCCTGTTCGATTGAGTTAGAACTTCTTTAAGACCACCTTCCTAAGTAAGTACGTGGGGGCGAGCTATGTTGATGCTCGTAGGCGTGAGTTTTTGAATCTCATACAATGTGACAGATCTGTGGCTGAGTATGAGGTCGAATTTTTGAGATTGAGTTACTACGCTCGAGGCTGGTGGCGTCTGAGTACGAGAGATGTGTCCTGTTTGAAGATGGTTTAAGAGATAACTTGAGGGTCTTAATTACTCCACAGAGGAAGCGAAAGTTTGTTGTACTGGTGTAGAAAACTAAGACCACTGAGGATGTTAAATGTATGAAGCGCCAGAATAGGGATTGAGAGAGAGGCAAAAGCAAGTGGGAGTCGGAGCCCTCTAGTTCTGTTCCGAGGCTTAAGAAAAAGGTAAGATCTAATAGGCCAGTTAGAGTGGGGGCCCCTATTGCTCCTACTGAGTTACAGCCATACAGTGATTGTGGTAGGCGCCATCTGGGCGAGTGTTGGAGTAGGATTAGGGCTTGTCTGAGATGTGAGTTTCTCGAGCACCGTATTAGGAAGTGTTCCCAGCGGGCAGATCAGATACAACCTTCAGTTCCAGGTCCTGTGCAACCTTAGAGGACAGTTCAGCAGCCACCTAGGCGCCGTGGGCAAGTTAGGCGTGGTAATGGTATGGGTCATGGATAGAGAGCACTGGACAGAGGTGCTGGACAGACTGAGGCGAGGTAGTTTGTACTTGTTTATACTGCTCGACGTCGAGAGGATAGAGATACTCCAGATGTTATCACTGTTACGTTCTTTATATTTAATGTACCTTATACTGCTCTGATAGACATAGGTTCTGCATATTCCTATGTAGCTAGTACTGTCTCTAAAAACTTGAGGGTTTCCGTGGAGAGCACTTCTAGTGACGTTACAGTTCTAAGTCCATTGGAGCAGTCGGTTCAGTTTAGTAAACACTATAAGGATGTTTCGTTAGAGGTTAAAGGGATTATTTTCCTGGCGAACCTGGTGGAGTTATCGCTTGAGGAGTTCGATATGATTCTAGGTATGAACTGGTTATTCAAGCACCAAGTTAGTTTGGACTGCGTTGCTAAGAGGGTCGTACTGAAAACTGAGGATGATAAGGAGGTAGTTGTGATCAGTGAGCGTCAAAATTATCTGTCAAATGTGATCTCCACTCTTGTGGCTAAAAAATTTGTCCAGATAGGATGTGAGGTGTATTTGGCTTACGTTAGTGTTTCTTTTTCTAGGGACTCTTCTGTCAATGATATCAGAATTGTAAGAGACTTTTCGAACGTCTTTCCTGAGGAATTACCAAATCTACCTCTGAACCGAGAGGTTGAGTTTGAGATTGAGCTTCTTCTGGCTACAGTTCTGGTATCCATCGCTCCCTACCGTATAGCATCGAAGAAGCTTACATAATTTAAAGCTCAACTACAAGATCTTCTAGATTGTAGATTCATCTTCCTTAGTGTGTCTCCGTGGGAGACACCAGTTTTGTTTGTTAAGAAGAAAGATGGGGCCATAAAGATGTGCATCGACTATCGGTAGTTGAATAAGTTGACTGTGAAGAATAAGTATCCGCTTTCAAGGATCGAAGACCTGTTCAATTAGTTCCAAGGGGCTTCAGTGTTCTCTAGGATTGATCTTCGATTTGAGTATCATCAGTTGAGGGTTAAAGAAGCTGATGTTCATAAGACTGCATTTAGGACTCGTTATGGGCATTACAAGTTCCTAGTTGTACCTTTTAGTTTGACGAATGTTCCGGCTACATTTATGGATGTGATGAACCGAGTATTTTAGTCTTATCTGGACCAGTTTATCGTGGTCTTCATCGATGATATTCTGGTATACTTTAATACCGAGGATGAGCATGATGAGCATCTTAAGGTTGTGCTTCAAATACTCTGATAAAAATGACTTTACGCTAAATTGAGCAAGTGTGAATTCTGGTTGCGAGAGATAACTTTTCTGGGGCATATGGTTTCTGTTGAGGGGATTCGTGTGGACCGTCGAAAGATTGAGGATGTGCTTGATTGGAAACAGCCTAGGTCTGGCGAGATATTATCTGCAGTTTTTCGAGGGGTTTTCTCTGATTGCAGCTCTATTGACTAAGTTTCTGCGTAAATGTGTTCCATTTGTTTAGACTGATGCGCAACAATTGAGCTTTGGGAAGCTCAAATCTGTTCTGAATCAAGCTCTTGTTCTGATACAGCTTGAATCCAGAAAGGAGTTTGTGGTTTACAGTGATGCTTCACATATTGGTTTGGGTTGGGTCCTGATACAGGATGATAAAGTTGTGGCTTATACATTCCGTCAGCTTAAGACACATGAAGTGAACTATTCAACGCATGATCTTAAATTGGCTGCTGTGGTCTTTACGTTAAAAATATGAAGGCACTATTTGTATGGTGAGAGGTGTATTATTTACACTGATCATAAAAACCTCAAGTACCTCCTTACTCAGAAGGAGTTAAATCTTAGGCAGCGTTGGTAGATTGAGCTGCTCAAGGATTATGAATGTATAACTAAGTATCACCCTAGTAAATGTGGTGGGCGACATTTTAAGCCGTAGAGCGATGACTGATTTGAGGGCGATGTTTGCTCACCTTAGTCTGTTTGATGATGGAAGTCTGTTAGCTGAGTTGTAAGTTAAGCCGACATGGATTGAGTAGATTTGAGATAAGCAGTTAGGGGATGAAACTCTGGGTTCACAGTTCTATCAGATTAAGAGTGGTACTACTTTTGATTTTGGGTTGAATAATGATGGAGTATTATGTTTTCATGGATGGATTTGTGTTCCAAGTGATTCGGATTTGAGTAGGTCAATTCTGAGAGAGGCATATAGTAGCTCTTATGCTACGCATCTCGATAGGAATAAGATGTATCGGGATCTCCGTGAACTGTATTGGTGGCTGGGTTTGAAGCATAAGGTTACTGATTTTGTTTCTTTTTGTCTGACGTACCAATAGGTTAAGGCTGAGTACTAGTTACCCTCAGAGTTGTTGCAGCTAGTGAATATTCCCTTATGGAAATGGAAACAAGTGACGATGGACTTCATTAGTGTGTTGCCCTTGACACCCACTAAGAAGGATTCTGTTTGGCTCATCATGGATTGATTGACCAAGTTTCCTCACTTTATTCCTGTTCGGACAGACTACTCTCTACAGAAGTTAGCGAAGCTATACATATCTGAAATTGTAAGACTGCATGAGGTTCCAGTGTCGATTATATCTTATAGAGATCCTTGCTTCATATCTTAATTCTAGAAGAAGTTACACGAGACTCTGGATTTGAGATTGGACTTCAGTATTGCGTTCCATCCTCAGACCGATGGTCAATCTGAGAAGGTGATTCAGATACTAGAGGATATGCTTTGGAGTTCTATGATTGATTTATGAGGGAGTTGTGAGGATTATCTGCAGCTGGCTGAGTTCACCTACAATAACAGTTTCTAGGCTAGCATTCAAATGGCACTTTACTAGGCTTTGTGTGGTTGTAAGTGTCGTACTCCACTCTGTTGGACTGAGTTGGGTGAACGTTGAGTGTTGGGCCTAGAGTTGGTTTCGGAGACCAAAGAAAATTAGACTGATTCAGAACCGTCTGAAGGCAGTTTTTAATAGACAGAAATCATATCTAGATCTGAAGAAGCGTGATATTGAGTATTCTGTGGAGAACTTCGTCTTTCTTAGGGTCTTTCCGTAGAAAAAAGTTCTGAAGTTCGGTCGTAAAGGCAAGCTGAGCCCTAGGTTCATTGGGCCGTACCGAATTCTTAAATGTGTGGGATCGATCACTTTCAATTGGAACTATCTCCAGAGTTAGACCATAATTATGATGTTTTTAATGTTTTAATGTTGAGGCGGTATTGGTCTGATCCATCCCACGTTGTCTCTATTGAGGAGATCGATGTTAGACCGAACTTGACTTTTGAGGAGGAATTGGTCCAGATTCTGGATTGTGATATTAAGGTTTTGAGAAGGAAGTCTATACCGTTAGTGAAGGTTCTGTGGCAGAATCATGACACTGAGGAGGCCACGTGGGAACCTGAGGACTTGATGCGTCAGTAGTATCCTCATCTATTCTGATCAAGTAAATTTTGAGGTAGAAATTTCTTTTAAGGGGTAAAGTACTAACGCCCCAATTATTTTATCCATTCGTTTGTAAAAATCTGACACAACTGTGTATCTGCTTCAGCGGTTAAGTGTTTTGGGTGTGGTTGAGAGGTCTCAAGTTCAAGCCCTAGCTTTAGCAAATTTTGTATATTTTTGGAATTAAGCTCTATCTCTGTTCAGTGGGCTTATATTTAATTATTTGTAAATCCATATCAGAATGAGTCTGTTGGTTCGAGTGGTAAGGGTGTTGGTGTGTTGGAGGTCTTGTGTTAGATTCCTTTTGCGAGCGTCGGTATTAATTTTAGCCTTGCTATCTGATAGAGTTTCTTTCTTGGAAAAATTAACGTCATTTCATCCTCTTCCGCCGTCTTTCTTTTTTCTTTTCCAAATGTAATATTTTTCTCTTTTCGTTACTCGTTCTGATAAAATCGTGCTTCCTTGTCGTGGTATTTCTGATTGTGCGCTCTTCGTTTGGTAAATGATGGTGAGTTTTTCCAAGGAGGGAGCCACTGTTATTTTTTTGGCCTTGTCAAATTCTCTATTAATGTGGTACTTGTGTTTTGGCAACAGCAAATCAAGAAAGTAAGGGCTTTCCTCGTTCGAAATTGTAATCGAATCGTCAAGGTATTAAAGTAAGTGTTGAATTTCGATATTGGCTTCGTAGTTACGATTTAGTTGTGAATTAAGTCTGATTCTAAGCATTGGGTTGTTGATTTTTAGGTTTCTGGAGGCTCGGAAGTGGTTTCGCATCGAAATGATACCAGGTGTATACCCAAAACGCAGAAAAACAATTGTCGGCAAAAGCCGAAAAACCTTGCTGCCAATGCCACACGGGCGTATGGTCACTCGTGTAGAAGGCCATGTGCGAGAACACAGCCGTGTGGTCTTCGAAAGCATAGTCGTGCGCAGCACACAACCGTGTGGTGGTTCAAGCATGGCCGTGTGAGCCAGACGAACTAGGCCAAGTTGGGTGTGTGGGGCTACACAGGCATATCACACTGACATGTGGATTGTGGGCCAAGCTGTGTGAGCTACACGGGCAAGGCCAATCTGGGCGTATGGGCTACACGGGCATATGAGCCAATTATACTGAAATTTTACGAAGGGTCATACGAGTTGTCCTAGTCGACTGTAGGCCTACCATAGGGTCGATAATGGCTAACTAAACCCTAAAATGATATGATTTGTTAGACTGAATTATTGTAGTGAGCATGTTTATGTTACATGTATCTGTAATCTGTTTATATAAGTATGTTAAACATGTTTTATCTGCTAATTTTGTATGTATACTCTGTATCTGTTTTGGGGTGGGGTTTGTATATGCAGAGGAAGTATTTTGAGCGGCGTTAAACGCCTATTTTCTGGCAGCTTGGCTGCATATTCTGTCTGATATGTGTCTTAATGGTAGGCCATGGTGTGTAGGGATGGGTGGGTGTTTTTAACCCCATATAGTATGATGGGATGTTCGGAGATAGTGTGTAGAGGATGGGGGTAGGATTTTGCATATCTGTAACTGATTCTGTAACTATATCTGAAAAGGACATGAGTCCGTATTTGTATTTGTTTCCGGTTATGAACATAATGATTGTATGCTTGCATGCTTAATTCTGTTGGGTGACACACTGAGTTTACATAAACTCACATCCTTTTGACTGTTCTGTCAAGTAATTCACAGTTTTAGGCGGATCAGTGCAGCAGAGACTCAGCGGCGGCCACTTTGTCGTAAAATTGCTAAAACTTAGTATTTTGGTTAATTTAAATTTTGGACTGTTTTGAGAGTTGTAATTTTTGGGAACTCTCTGGACTATTGGTTTTTAACTTGACTTTGGATTTGATCGCTTGTTATTTTACATGCTTGATAAATTGCTTATGGAAATTTTTTTTACATACAAACGTGATTTTCCTAAAATTACAAATCAAATTTCTAAAATCTATTGGTTTAATAAACTTCTGTTGTATTAAGTTTTGATAAAATGATTAATTAAACGGTGTTTTCGATTAAACTTAAGAATTATAAAATGGTAATGCTCTGACGAGGCAACTTCGTTTTCAAAACTCATTTCATGTGACATTACCAGATTCAGCTATAATGTCTAGGCCGGATTTAAGGAGTTACAGTAGTTTACCCTTATTATGTTTGTTATACCCTAACGTCAAAATTTCTAAAACAAAAATATATTAAGCAACACCATTAAATTATTGTCTGAACAACAAAATTTGTTGTCTTAAATTTTATGCAACGGTTTTGTGAACGCTATGTATGCGACCATTGCCTAAACTCAAAAGCAACACTAATTTCATTTTAAACAATGATTTATTTTAATGTTGTCATTAGTATTTTAGGTAACAGTTTTTTATTGTTAAATGCAATATTTATTTGAAAGAAAAATACTATTTTTTATGGCTAATGCAACACTACGTGGTTGTTGCCTAAAGTAAAAAACAACACTTTTAAATTTTAAGTAATGGTTTATTTTAATGTTGTTGTTAGTATTTCGCGCAACGTCATTTTATAGTTACATACAACGTTTACTTGAAAGAAAATGCAACATCTTTTAACCATTAATGCAATGTTACGAGAGTGTAACCTAAAAACGAAAGCAACATTTTTTATAATTAATGCAACATCTATTTGATAGAATAGTCTATATTTTTTATATTTATTGCAATGCTATTTGGTCATTACTTAAAAAGTAACTTTTTTTTAAATTAAAGTCTCAATTAGTTGGGCTCACCAATACGAACTTCATCAAAGTGGTTACAAGGTCAACACTCTGAGTCCAAAATATATCTTTCAAGACAAAAGTTCGTGGGTTCATTTATACATGAATGGCGCAGTTGCAAGAGATACGAGGAATGCTTCTGCTGGAAGTATGCTGCGAGATCAACTTGAAAATTGGATTATGAGATTTAATCGATACTTGGGTAATTGTTCACCTTTTGAGGCTGAAGTATGGGGTATTCTGGATGGGCTCCTTGTGTAAATTATCTTTCTAATCACGGACGAACTTGTGTAAATTTTAAATTAATTGTTGACATAAAATCTAAAGTTGGTTTAATGTATTTATAAATCTCTTCATCCATTGTAATGTAATTACTTATTTGTATGAAAAGAATTAAATTATCTTAAATTTAAAATTAAATATGATTTAAAAAACTCAAATTTGGTTATTTCCTTAAACTTCAAATATTTGCTGGTGAAAAGAAATAGTTTTAAATGTAAGTATATAATTTTTGTTAGGTTGAATAGTAACAAAATTGATTTTTTAAAGTAAGGTCGTTTTCTGTATGAAAATACAACATTGAAAGAATTTTTCAATTAAGCTATTTAGTTGGGATCCGATGCTGCTACCAAATACTTCTTATCACTTAATTATAAAAAAAATTATAAAATTGTTACTAATATATTTTTATTTGTTTTTTTATTCTATTGTTAAATAACAAACCAAAATATGAGGTGATAGTTTTTAAAATTAATAAGATAATTAAATTAACTTTAATATTTAATTATAATAGTTGAATAAGCAGATATCTTATTTTTTATTAATTATTTAACGATTGATGATTAGAAAAATTAAAACTCAAATACTATTATTTTTTTCTATAGAAAATAACGTCATAAAGCGAATCAGCAACTAATTAAATCTTAACCCGACATCGGCCGAACTAGATCAGCTAATAAAGTTTCCACTGTATCCAAGGGATCATCGTATACTTGAAAACTTAAAATTCCGAGAGTATAACATTTAGCCATACAATCAATAATTTCATTATGAATTTTTGGAATATGATGAATCTTTACTCTTCAACTCTTCTCAAAATTTGATGCAACAAATATAACTCTACCAGACTGCTATTGTCTCTCCCATCAATCAAAAATATGTTCAACAATTGTTGGGATGAAAATAGATTTTTAATTAAATAAATTTAATTTGGACTGCCACGTACGACAGCTGTAAGAACTCAAATTTACCCGGGCCTAAAACCATTACCCAGCCCAAACAAAAAAACAACATAAAAACGAAAGCCCAAATACAAAAATTACCAGTCCAGAGTCCAAAATACAAGTCCAAATTTTTGCAGACCCAAAACTAAAAAAACTTAGCCCAAAGATAACAAGCCCATGTACCTAAACATTTTTTACAGAAGCCTAAACCCTAATTTTATGTGCGCCGCACCTATGCCCTCCTCGGCCACGTCGCCTGCACCTCGTCCCGAGGCTCGTCTGCAAGCTTGCACCGAAATGGAAAAAGAAACCTTTCTCCCCTCCATTGACTAAGCGCCGACCCTGCAAAAAGAAGAAAGAGAGACAGAAACAAGGATAATAGAAATAGTAGCATAAACGGAATCATGAACAGCACCAATAGTGAAATAAACAGTAGAATAGGAAGTTTTTATTTGGCTATAAAAGCCAGAAAGATCAATGTATTAAAAAAAATGAGAAGATTAAGCAATCAAAAAAGCAAAAACAAAAAAGGTTGATTTTAAATATCATTTACTTGTTCTTTTTCTTTCGGATTTCCCCTTTTTTATTTATTTTTCTGCTTTTTAAATTTATTTTTTGACAAAAATATAAAGGAGAGGAGAAGAGGAAGTTTACCCAAACCCCGGGGTCCCGTCCGTCTTCGAAATCGGGCTCAAAAGGGGAGGAGAGACTTTCTTCTCTTGATGTTTTAGGGCTAAAGAGATGGCTTTTAAAACCGTCTACAGTGGAGGAGCGGCGGTCATGGCGATGGTGGCGATGATGGGTTAAGAAACCCTAGCAGAGAAAGAAATGGGGAGAAGGGGGGTTGCTCTCTCTGTTTTTTGCAGAAGAAAAGGGATGAAATAAAAAAAATGAAAACTTTAGTTTAAATAGCAGTGCACAAACGGTGCCGTTTTGCACTAGGGGTACCAGCATTGAAACGACGCCGTTTAAGGCGACCTGCGCGCGACCCGACTAGTTCCAAGGGGGATACGTGTGTTTCTAAAAAAGGGTTATTTACAATCCAGGTCCCTCCACATTTTTATTTGTCTTTATTTAATCCGTTTGTTTATTTTCCCTTTATTTTTAAATTTAGCCACACAAATCTACTCGATTCTCATTTCGGTCCCTGACCCGTGGACGCAATGGGTAATGGACACGTGTCCAGAAGCAGGATTTTTGCCCATAAAGTCTTCAGGTCTTGTGTTTTTTTTTAATTTTTGCCCCGTGTTTCTATTTTATTATTATTTTTACTTCTAATTTCATTTATGCTCCAGTTTAATCCCTAAACAGTTTGATTTTTTTTATCCTACTATCATTTATTTACTCATTTTTTACGCACATTATTTATTTTGGATTTGTATATTAATTCATTAAAATTTTTTTATGAACCATACATCTAAATTTGCTTTACCAATATTATTAAATTCACCTGCTTTATTTATTTTAAATATTTTCGTGTATTGACTATTAACTTCTATGTATTATTTACCTTAGATATTTTTTTTATATATAAATTATTTGTTTTAAATTATTTTACATGTCATCTATTTTAAATCTTTACGTATAATATTTAGTTTGAACTACTTTATATGTTATTCATTTGTAAATTTTTATGTAGTGTTCCTTTTAAATTGTTTAAACACGTGTTACTTTAAATTTTTTACTTTACATTGCTTTATTTATTTATTTCAAACTTTTTCATATATTATTATTATTATTATTATTATTATTATTATAAATTTATATATACCTTATTCTTAGTCCTTTTTTATGGATTATTTATTTACAAATTTTCATATATAATTTATCCTAAATTCTTTATACATTATTTATTTTTATATATATTATTTATATTAGACCTTTTATTTTATGTATACTATTTATATTAAGTTCCCTTTTACATGTCTTAGACCTTTTGTATATAACTTCAAATTATTATATATATTATTTATCTCAAGTTGCTTTATTTTATTTAAAATCTTTCGTATATTAATTATTCCAAATTGTTAACTTTAAATTGCTTTTATAGTTTCTATTTTTAACCTTTTATATGTAATATTTGTTTAAAATTATCTCATTATTTGTTTTAAGTTGTTTTATATTTAATTTTTATGTTTATTAATGTTGCCATTACATGTTATGGAGATTTTTTATTTAAAAGCCCTCATATTATTGACTCCCATCAATCCTGCCTTTAATTCATGTATTATTATTTCATGTTCCATATTCCTTTTTGTTTCATCTCATTCAAGTCATATCGTGCACCAAATTAGTTGTCCAAACATGGATCGTTTCATTCCCAAAAAATAAATGCACATTTCTAAATGTCGCACTTGTTTTATTCAAAGAAAGGCAATGTTTCATATTTGGAAATTTTGAAAAAATCGTGCCCTATGTGTTAGGTTTCGATTTATTGTTTGACCGAACAACCAAATATGCTTTTTAAAATTTCAATGCATAAGTTTTGGAAATCATGAGATGATTTTGGTATTGAAGGTTTGAAATATCGTGTCCTACGTGCTGGATGTGATATTTTATTTCTTCGAAACAAGAGAATCTTAATCTTTTCATACTATTACATTTCTTTCAAGATCTTTTTTTTAAAAAAAGGGGCGCAATATTTCGTGTTTAGAAATTTCAAGAAATTGTGCCCTACGTGCTGGGTTTCGATTTTTTCGTTTGACCCAAATAACCGAATAACCTTTTAAAATGCCAATACATGAGTTTTGGAAATCACGAGACGATTTTGGTATCGAAGGTTTGAAATGTTGTGTCCTACGTGCTGGATGTGATATTTCATTTCTTTGAAACAAGAGAATCTTAATGTCCATTTCAAGTTACCCAAACATGCATAAAAAGGGATCGTATCTTAAATTTTATTTTAAATCTTTTCAACTCTCGACATTAAGACATTAATTAATCAATTAGGTACCAATTTTGGGCGTTATGAGGGTGCTAGTCCTTCCTCGTACGTAACCGGCTCCCGAACCCTTTTTCTCAAATATTCATAGACCAAAATCGTTGTTTTAGTAAACCAAAATATTTTATTAAAATGACCAAACTTCTTGGTGATCCGATCACACCTAAACAAAAAAGATTGGTGGCGACTCCCGTTTTCGTTTTTGCTTTCAAAACCAAAGTCGACGCCCTTTTCAAAAAAATGGTTTCGACAACAGCTATTAGAGAGAAAATGAAGCTTAACGGTAGAGTGACCACTTTGTAACAAAATAAAAACGTAAGTGATTAAAACATAACATTTCAAACCTAAATAATTAAAATGTAATCTGATACAAATAAAAGTAATAATGCGTAGTTTAATCAAAATAATTCGAACCATATATTGAAAAAAAAAATCCAAATCGTGGGTTACATCAATCTTTCCCACATTGATTGACTTTTTTTTCATTTTCTTTTATTTTAGTGAACATATTGTCAGCAGTTTGACGGGCATTGAGTTTTGGAGTGTTGGGATAATTGGCCTAATGCAATGACAGATTTGATTTTTTATTTAATAATAAAAACATGTTTTCTAATCAATTTAATTTCGACTTAAATAAGAGACGATGGTCCACGTTTAAATTTTAAATTTATAAAATTTTGTATCTTTAAATTAGTTTTGAAATTTTAGAACAGGTCCTTGACAAGAAAAAGGACTTGAGAACTTAAGTTTTAAATTTAAGTTCATCATGCGAAATTGAAATGGGTGAGTTTCCATCTTACTTTGTACATATATCATGTATGGGTTTTGGTCGATTCTTTTCAATTTGATTTGGTTGTTTTGGACTCTCCGTCTACTGTGTTTTGTACTTGTATTACATTGTAATTATTATCAATGGCGGATCTAAAAATATGACTTAGAGAGGACAAACTTATATTAGCATTGTCGACTACATATATTTTTTTAGTATTACTTTTCATGTGTAATTATTCAATAATTAAAATATAGATGTATATTTATGATTTGAAATATGAATAAAATTAAAGTTTAACCTTTTAATCTTGATAATTACATTGTGCTTCCAATTTCTAGTAAGTAATACCAACATATCAAAATCTAAAAATTAGTATGATCTTCTACCATCTGAAAAAAAAAAGAAAAAACAAACCAAAACTAAAAAATATATATTTATTAAACTTTTTTTTTGGGTTTAGAGAAAAAATTTAAATTTTTAAGAGATTTAATGAAATAAAATTCATCTTAAACGGGTACTATGTAAATTTCTAGAAAGCTAGACTGCAATGACCCTTCAACTCATACTTTATATAATTTTCATCCGATTGAAATTTAGTTGAATAATAGTCACTCTCTAAATCCATTAACCGAAAGGTATTTACCGGCTTCCATAAAACATAAATTCCACTAAGAAGTGGATTAAAACTAATCTTCTCCCCAAAAATTTGATCACCATGCTCTTTCTCCATTAAAAATGACAATTAATAACTTCAATCTAAGTCTTAGTGTCCACTGTTGTTGTTTAACCTAAACTTACAATCTATTATTGTTGTTTCTTTCCAATTGAGAATTTTGGAAGTGGTCTAAGGGACCACTTTGGAATTTTATTATTTTTAAAAGAGAAAACAAGGAATCAAAATTAAGGCTGTTGGAATTTTTTAAAATGGTTTTAATTAATGGAAACTAAACAACAATAGAAAGTAGAAACAGCTAAGATTGGACAAAGGGCATCTAGACATTGAACCCCCCCTTTTTTTTTTTGACTTTTAGGTCCCTTGCTTAGAATATATGCTCAATTCTTGCATTCTCCAATAACCACTTATTCATTATTTTATTTTATTTTTCTTGCTTTTCATGTTTTTAAGTTTTTCTTTTTCCTGTTTGTTGTCTTATTATGAAGCTGTCTCCTTGTAAATTAGCTTTTTATGTCTGAAAACGAAGTCTAGTCATCGTCAACATTTTGCCTTTTTTTTTTTTAGGTTTCATTAGTAAATTTTCACTCATAAATTATTTTTCTATTTTAAATTGGTTTTTAGTTTTTTCTAGAAGTGATTTATAAACTATTAACGTGCCATGTTCATATTAGTTAATTTCTTTGGGGGCAGACTAGGACTAACTTCAAGGATCAATGTGAAAATTAAGGAATAGTTTAAGGGTAAATTTACTAAAAAAAAGTATTTTTAAATATTAATAATTATTAGAGACAACATCTTTAATAATGATTAGGGACAGAATCTCTTCAATTAAGGTTTTTTTTTTTTAACTTTGATACTTTTTATGTCTGTTTTATAATTTATGTTTTAGGTTTATAATTGTCATTTTTAATAATGTCTGTCTTCAAGGTTTTAAATTGTCTTCTTTAGGATAATAATGTGACCTGTTACGAACCCAATACTTGTTAATTAATTAGTAAATTTTGTGAAAAAAATGATATAATAGTTCTAAAATTGGCATAATAACAAGCTCGATTTTTAACGTTTACATATTGTGTCGATTTGGTCATAATTTTAAAAATTAACTATCAATATTTACACATTATCTCAAATTAATCTTAATATTTTTAAAGATTGGAACTTTAAAAAAATTCAAAACAAATATTAAATTTATCAATCAAACATTAAAAAAATACAAACAATGGAGTAGGGATGTCAACTGGGCGGCACGGGTGCAGGGAGTGCTCCCTCCGCACTCATCCACGCCAAGAATTTTCATCCCTATCCCCGCTCCTCGATCTGCTACAGGTACAAAACTCAAAAACATCCTCGCCATACGACCCACAAGACTAAAACCATCCCCACCCCACCACCCACATAGGTCCCCAACCCACCTAATCCCCACTATACTTGCCCCGCAATCCACTTCATATAATATATTTATAACTATCGGTTAAATAAATATAAACCAAATTTTTTATGAAAAAAGTATGAAATACTTATCCTTCGAACTCCCACTACATATGTGATATTATTCGAACGATCACCGTTTAAAAAAAAGTCATCACGACCATTTAATTGGTAAATAAAATATAACTTCAATACTAGTTTAAAAATTCAGAAAATAAAATCCTTGCTTAATATCCAAATACAAACAATGTCTCAAATACATCATAAATATATTCAAATGCAACACAAGTGCAATAATTAAATATTATTAAATTAATTAAATATTATTAAGATAATTATTAAATTAAATTTTTATAAATTTTTATTTTTTAAATACATTTATTATATTATGCAAGACGGGTGGGGATGGGGTAGGTACAAGGTCATACCCACGCCTGCCCCACCACCTACGGCTGGTCTAATTTTTGCCCCCATCTCACCCAATTAAATGTGAAATGGGATGGGACCCAGCAAAACCCTCCCCATTGACATTCCTACAATGGAGTTTTTAAAATTTTTATTTTTGTTTTTTATTTTGTTAAAAAACTCATTTTAGTTTAAAAATTGGTTACATTTGACATGATAATACCCATCTTTTCTGGTGAAAAATTTTGATAGGGGCAATTTTTTCTATTAACAAAACCATCCAAAATTCAAAACAAATAATATTAATAATTAATTTTAATTAAATTAATTTTAAAAATTAAATTAAATATTAAAATATTAACACTTTCATCTTTAAATATCAAAATATATAACTTTTGTTAAAATATACAGATTGGACAAAAAAACACATATACAATATTAGAAAAAATCTCAAATTCTGATACTAAATAATATATAAAGGCAACTTAAAATTTAAAATTAAGAAAATACCCCTAATATAATAGCATCTGGGTTAATGTACACTTTAGTCCTTGAATTTAGCAACTTGTACTTACTTGGTACTTAAAATTTTTTTGGATCTAACTGGTACATAAACTTAAAAACCGTAAACTAAAGTGGTACTTTTTTTAAGTACTTAAAATTTTTTTGGACCTAATTGGTACTTGAACTTGAAAGCCTAAATCAAAGTGATACTTTCTTTTAGATCCAGTCAATCCTTGCACCTCATGAGTATTAAAAATGAGAAAAGAAAATATTTTTCAATTTTATTTTAATATTTATTTATTAAAATACATTGAAAAGTTTTAAAAAACTTTTATTTTTTTTAATACTCCCAACCAAACTTAATCATGGGTTGGGTTGGGTTCAGTTCGAGCTAATGTAGAATTTTAGGCTCATTTTTTATGCCAAAACTCATCCCAAAAAATAGGTCTAAAATTCTGCTCAAGCCCAAATCAGACTAAAAATACTAAATTCAAGCCTAATACAATCCGACCCACCCATATTAATTTTAAAATAAGTTAAAAAATATATAATATTTGAAAATTTAGCAAAAGAATGAATAAAACTTGGTTTGCATCCTCCATCATTGACTGGGGTTCTTAGGTTTTTTGTCTTACAAAAATATCTTGATTTTATTGAAATGGAATTTATTGCCATTTGAAGTTAGTTTCCATGCGCTTATTTTACAATACAAAGTCATGAATATCATTTTTATTTATTTTACTAACTCTATTTATTTCATTTTCTCTTCTATTCAATTCTCCAATTTTACTTCTCTTATAACCATAAGTTAGAAACATGAAGATGTGTGTTTCAAAAACTAGACAATTAAGGGAAAAATGAAAGAAAGTATAGGCACGTGTTTGGGCCGATCTGTTTAGAAAATGGGTTTTATTTTTATTTTTTATTTAAATTTATTTTTCGGATCTATATTTTTGTCTAAGCTAATTTTTTGGATCTATATTTTTATCCAAACTCTCTCACTTTTCGAACGAGCCTTCAGACCTAGACAGGTGACTCGGCTCCTGATAAGTTCTAACCCTACCCCTACCCCTTTGCTCTCCTTTTTCTTTCTTCTCCCAATCCCTCACTTTTCTATTTTTTTTTCCTTTCATTTAAAAGACGTATCACTTTATTATAATTTTTTAAATTTAAATATCAATTAAATAAAAAAAGTAAATATTAAATAAATATAAATTGTCAAATTTAAAGACTAAAGTCTACATTAATCCGACCCATATACTTAGATTACTGTCGGATCCATTAGCTTCATGGAGCAAAGACTGGGTGGTGGGCCTTAAATCCCATGCAACTTTGGCAAGTAAAACGGCTACGTTTGTAGTGACCTCACCAGTGTCAATGGGTTCAAGCATTTAGGCCCATTTAAGTTTGCTTATAATTTTAATATCTAATTCCATCCTCAAAGAATCATTAAGTGTATTAATTAATATAGTCGTTAATTTGAATATTTATAAAATCTTAATTAAGTTAATGTACGAATTAATGAAAGATCAACTCAATTTGGTAATAACTAAAATATCGTTATTTGTATTATTTTGAAAATATTTTTTTCTTTTTTATATAAAAAAATTGAAAAATGCTCATATATAAAGGATTTAAACTCCATACATTATATTTTTAACATTTTTATTTTACCATTTCAATTAAAGCACATTGTTAAACGTTTGTTTTTTCATAATCTAGTTAAAAAGTTTAATTTAATTATAACGAACTTATATTTATTACACGATCTTATATCTAACTTGTTGATAAAGCAAATAATATTTATGACACATTACATTTTCAAGAGAAAATGTAAATTCAAACCTTAAAATTATTAAAAAGAATAATCATGAACCCCAAATATGAAACTTAAAATAACTATGAAGAATAAAAAAAAAATTTAAAAAAATTCCAATTAACATTAAACAAAGTGAGATAGGTGAAATAGTACATATTATGAATTTATGATAATCAAGAACATAATAAACCACAAAAATAAAAAAAAAAGTAAAAATTACAACTTACATTTTCTAATTTATCAACAAATTGTCTTTGAAAAGAAAAAAAAAATCAACAAATTCGTTTTGAACCTAAAAAATATTCAACAAATTTTCTTATAAAAATAAACGAATAAAAAAATCCAGTAAAATAAATGAATAAAAAAAATTTCCCATTATTTTATCTTCCTAAAGTACCCAGCACTAGCACTTTCGAAATTACCAATCTACCCTTTCCATTCGTTACAGAGGGAAGTAGGCCTAGTCTTCTGTGTTTCAAACTTTAAAGGGCAGGGCGTCTGTACGGGCGGCACCATGCAATTATACTGTATACACAGCGAAGTGCTTTGAGGGATCTCAGCCGTTGGATTAATCCCGATCCCGGTCAAAAAATTATGCTGCAAATAAAGTGTTTGTAAGCTGGCTGATAATAAACGGTCCACTAAGCTGTCCGGTACCTGACCCGTGAACCGGTTATGATTCAAGTAAAGATTCTGCACGGTCGAGAACATCGGTGAAATTCGACCCGAAAGCATGTTATGGCTCAGATCAACGGTCGAGATCTTCACTTGATCGCCCGGTTGGACTGGACCGTAAAACGAGTTTCTTTGCAAGTGAAGGTTTGTGAGAGGAAATGAGAAAACCCGGTCGGGGATTGGACCGGTGAAACGGTTAAAACTCAAATCTAGGAAACTTAACTGGTCGAGCCGGGATAGGACACTGTCCACCGGTCCAGTCAGTTGGTTCCATGAGAGAGAGAGAAACTGGAGGGAAGGAGAGAAGGAGTTGGGGAGTGAACCGGTGAGAGCGTTCCGTTTTAGGTCCAACCGGGTTAAGGCTTGGGAGAGAAACGGAGGGACCGAACCGGAGAGGTTATTGTGGCAGAGAAGAACATTGGTAAGCTCCGGTAAGGTCCCGACAGAACGAGGGATTTTACCGGTGAGTCGATTGTAACTAAGATCAAGAGTTTTAAGCCTTCTCAATCGACCGACACTCGCCGGTATATTCCCGGAGATAAAATTCCGAGTTATCGCAAGAACCCGAAGGTTCTGTAATTGCGAAATCGACATCGGCAACGACCCGAAGACCCGACCCGGAACCAGAGAAAACTCTGTAAGTGCTGAGAGTTTCCCAATAGCCGTGTCTAACCTTCCGGTTAAACCCGGAAAACCAGCACGCGGGTCACCTAGATTAAGAGCTATTACCTTATCGGACTCACAATAAACTCCGGTGAAGTTACAAGGATCGGAGGTGAAATCCCAGGAAGCAAAAAAACTAGACCCCGGTAAATCATTCATCGACTTCCTAATCAACTGTAAAGCTAAAAAATCAAGTGGGTCTAAAATTGCAAAAGCCAAGAATCTACATTGAAACAGAGCAGCTAAAAACAGAGCATAAGAAACCAATCTCTTTCTTCCTTGTTTCCCCATTGAAAGAGCCGATGGGCGTTTTTGGGTCCACGAAGGTTAGCTTTCTTATTGACAGAATACTATCAACTCAAAGATGAAAGCTTTTTTAATGGCTTGAAAGAAAATGAAGAAGAAGAAGAAGAAGAAGAAGACTGGAGATTGGGTAGTAAGAGGAAATGCAGAGTATTGATGGCTTATAGATACTGATTACCGAAAAGGGAGTGAATCAGTGAACGTATATTTTTTGGTTTAGTTTATTATTATTTTTTGGTTATTGATTTTGTTTCATTATTGGGATAGGTTCGGGAATAAACGGTTGTCCGAGCCTACTCGTAAGGTAGAAATTTAGGTTCGGAGAGTGCGGAAGCTGTATTAGTGCAATTATGTTCTCTTATAGAAAGTAGTGTATAGAAAGTAATGTTACGACAAAAGCAATTATATTTCACCGGATCGAGGTTTAGGGTTGTGAATTCCATTCCTTGATGTGTTATATACATGTATCAAACAAGTCTAGGATTGCATTTCAATTTTTTATTAAAAAATAAGTTAATTAATTTTTATATATTTCACGCTATGTAAATTAGATTATTTTTTTAAAAGAAAATTTATGAGCCGCACAATTTAAAGAAAAATATAGTAAATACTCGTTATAGATGGTGAATGACAAGTTTCATTAACACAACAAAAGTTTTAGCCTTAGCATCAATAGAACATTATGACACGTTGACAATTAGCTTTGTCATAACTTAAGCATGACATATCCAGAGTGATTGCTAGCACTTAATACGTTAAGGAAATCAACTCTGGATGGTCCAAAGCGACGAGCAAAAATCGATAAAAGAATCGAGCATTTACTAAACTAGAGAGGACGTCAACAAAATCATCATTAATATCACTTGTAAAACTAAGATTATATGCATAAAGACTAAAAAACGTGCTACAAGAGCAGACAATACTTATTAAACAATGGAAAAATAAACAAAAATCATATAAAACTTAAGACAACATATGTCCAAATCGACATGTGAAATCATTTATTATTTTAAAATACTCTCAAAACGGAAACAAATTAAAAAGTTGACGAAGAGCCACCTATTTTTTAAGAAAAACTACTAGTGGCCGATGGAGTTTTAGCGAATGACAAATATCATCATTTGTCCATCACAACTTGTGGAGACAACAAATATACCTACAAAATAGATTCGCAAACTGAAAAGAGAGAAGACATGTGTAGTGAATGAAAAGAAGAAGAAATAAATGGTTGATGGGAGAGAAAAAAGGTGGATGATAGCTAGCCTAAAAGCTGACACTGACGCTGAGCAAATCAAAAAATAAGAATCAAATGGCTTGGGGAGAAAAAGATAAAAGTTTTTAGGGTTTTTAGTTATTAATCTCTGCATTTAAGGAGGATTTTGAAATTATAGGAAAATCACTAAACCCATATAGAAACCCGACCCATCTTATGCCCAATTGACCCGAGAAAACCCATGCTCGACTGACCCGACCCATCACTAATCTAAACAGACAATTAGTAAGGATATTTATCAAAATTTCTTAAGAATATTTACTAAACAAACACCCTACTTTTCACTACATTAATCATGAATTTATTATAAAATTAAAAAAAATTCCAATGTAAATGATTACTTTTGTTTCCTTATTAATATTTTCTCTAGACTAAAATAAATCAGATAAAATGATCATGGGAATCTTTTTATTTAATTATATGATTATATATGTACCAATTATTCGAAAGGGTCAACTATACTCATGAACACTTTTATTTATCTTAAGTTATATTTTAGTCACTTATATTTGAAATGTTTTGTTTTAGTTACTTACGTTATCATGTTGTAACCTTTTAGTCACTGAACTGTTAATTGCCGCTAACGTGACATGTTAAACACTCATATTTTTTCGTTTTGAACAATTTAATTTTTTCTTTATGTTCTTTAAACTTTTTTTTTCTTCTTTATTTTCTATTCTCTTTTGTTTCTCCCTTTGTTTTCTTATTTTCTCTATATCTTTTAACACGTCAGAAAGTTAATTGACAGTGAAGAAAGAAGTAAAAAATATTGTCAAACATTATTATCGTATCTTAATAATTCTATTATTGAATTATAATAATTGAAAAATATTAATGATATTGCATCAATTTAAAAACAATGAAAATATAAAAACATTGAATCCCGTGCATCGCACGAGTAAATACATTAATTTATTTTAAGAAAATTTTTATAATGATACCTTAATTTCGAACTAGATTTCTCTAAGACGAGAGGTCTATCTTTTGCTCATTGACTTGTTTAGTTACGGAGTTTTTATTTCTTTTAATTAAAAATTTTGTATTTGGTTAATTGGAATTTTTTTTTTATTTAGATAGTTGAATTCTATTTGAAGTTGAGTTACATTTAAGTCTATTAATTAAAAAGTGATTTTTAAATCAGATATGAATTTTGAGTTTATTAATTAAAATTTAATTGACTTAATCGAAATTAAAGAGAAAAGAAATTCGGAAAAAAACCAATTTATTTTCAATTCTTAATAACCAAAATTTATTGTTGACTTACAATTGAAATTTAAAAACTTATAATTGTATTCTCAAAATTTTAATATTATATCAATTATGTCCATTCATCGATCTATTGTTCACTTAAACATTAAATACCAACTCGTATCTAACCCATAAAATATGTAAAACAAACAAATATCAAGTGGTGGGATACGATGTTAGTTCCAAAGTGTAGACTGAACCACGACAGAGAGGGCAACCCTCATCCTTAACCAACCATTTATCTATACAAAGTTGATGGTACATATGTTTGCAGTTAGGAAGAACCCTACAAGTATCCCCATCTTTGAACTCTTCCAAGCATATAACGCAATGACACGATTCGATTTCTCCCTCAATCTTGTACTTAACAACGGTCCCGACCGTAATCGGCCTCGGAACTTCATCCGGCAACATTGATCGGCTTCGCATGGCGTGATCAATTGCCGCTACATATCTCGGCAACCTGTTTTCGGTATCCTCGTCGATATCCCGGCAAAAACAATGGAGCAGCATCAAGATAAACACGACCGTGAAGTATAAACAAGACCAGACAAGAAATACCATGAAAATAAGTATTATGATGATAATGGGGATAGCAAGCATGACCCCTACGGGTATTGCAATTATCATGCTGATCGGTGGTTCCATTATTTTGAGAGATTCGAAGAGATTTTTTTGGTATATTAATCAACTTAAAGGCAAATTCGATTAAGGGGCTATATAAAGATAAGATAATAGACTTTTATTATAACTAGGATTTAACTATATAAATTAAAATATAATAATAAATCTATTCTAAAATCTTAAATACTCAAATTTTAACATTTAAACTCTAAACCCTAAACATTATTTATAAATTAAAACCCCTAAATTTCAAAAAAAAAAAAGTTGGTTGCTCTAAGCCCAATCATGAAATCTTTTAATAACGAAGCTATGAGTTTTATTAGAATAATTACCATCACTAGCCCAAAACCTAAATGGATTTGAGCCAAATTGCAATAAGCTTGTAGGATTGATTCACAGGTCGAGCTCGCTTGATCTGGTTGCAGAATAGGTTCACATAGGACCCTATGAACATGAGTTTAGTCTAGAAGATGATACATGTCTATATGCATGTATATATTGCATTCTAATTATTGAATCTTCAAAATATCACTATCGTATCAATCAATTCATTCTATAATTAGTTTAGGCATTAAATAGTATCTTAAATTTGAGGTAGAACATATATATATATATATATTGCATGAAAGGAGTGAATAGTTATCCTATATTTTAATGATATTGTCTATTTTTTAAATATGTCAGATCCAAGTTCTTTATATAGTAAACACACACGTATTTATTATTTTGTGAAATAAAGATGCTACATATCTAATTTGTATTGTATTTAACAACTAAACTGATAGAAAAACATGATTAATGCAATGTTGACACTTTAATCATTTATTTAAAATATTTTAAGTTTTAGGGACTAATTTGCAATTCATACGTCAGTTTTAAAATGTTTTGGTATTATCCCTTGAATTGACTTCATTTTCACCTTACTGAGGTTCTGGAAACAGTCGGAAAATGTTTGCCCTTAGCAAAACATGTGGGAAATTCATTTTCCTAGATGGAAATAAAACATGCCTCACTATAATAACACAAGTTGTTGAAATTTCAACTAACACCAATATACTTTTTATTTACAAGTGGAAATTTATTTAGTCATATACTAAATGGAAAAATAAAAGTCAATATGCTCAATGCAAAATATTGTAATAAGATGGGTGGATTTTTTTAAATAATATTTCGAGTTTAAGTTTTATTAACGTGGGATGGTAGCGTTTGCTATAGTTTATTTGATAGGTGGAGAGGTTTATGCGATTAAAGTTGATCAAAGTCTAAGTTCTTTGAGTTAAGAGAGTCATTTTTAATCAGTTTACAACTTTTCATTCATCGAGTGAATTGTCACAAACTATTATAATCTTAACATTGTTGTACCGATAAGTCTTATGAATAAAATATATATATATATAAGAACTGTTTTATAGAAATCTAATCCGACTTAGCTTTGGATTTAATCAAAATGCCAATAAAGGGTAAAAAATACCATAAAAGCTCTTGTACTAAGAGTCGAAATGTATTTTTTCGTTTTATTAAAAAATGAGTAAAGTAGTTCATTTACTTAGATGAAAGAATAAATTGGTCTTTTTGTTAAAAATTCATCTATTTTTATTGTTAAAAACCGGTCTCTATACATTAGTATTAAATATAAATAACATATTATATGTCACTGTTTAATTATTCTATTAATCGCGATAATTTTTAACTCTATTTTAAACAAAAAGAAATTTTTGATTTCATATATAAGAATTAATTGTAATCTCCTTTTGCATCATCTATTACCGATAAAGAAGAACACTGCAACAAGTAAGAATGTGTTTGGCTCCTGAGAAAAAAATGACACCATTTTGAAACCTGGGTAAAAGACAAAAGGTTTTTAGGAACCCAAATTGGACCCGAAACGAAGAAAAACGAAAAACCAATCACATCATCGATAAATAAAAGTAAAAACCACAAAACCAACCTCCGACGAATTTCCCAACTTCATTTCTCCGCCGCCATCTCCGCCGTCTCCGAATCTTTTTCACCCTTAACTGTCTCTAATCTTTCAAAAACATAAAGCCCAGAGACGAAACTTAATCATTAATCCCATAATCACCACCACCAATGAATTATTATCTTCCATAATCAAATTTCCTCCCAAATGTCCTTTCATTATCTTCTCTTCTTGTTCTTCATCTTAAACCTTTTCCCATTTTGCTTTGCTGAAAACGACACCGTATCATGTCCCTTAAACTTCACCATCCTACGGCCGGCTCTTCCCAACAGACCCCAACACAACACCACCAGCGAGTGCCATTACCTCCTCCAAGGCCTCCGCCTTGTCCTCTCCGACTACCTTAAACGCACCGGTTTGTTCTTCCCTCCTCTAAACACCTCGGAGTCCTGTTGGGAATCTTATCAGTCCCTCCTCCCAAGTTTCAACATCCGTTCTTCATGTGGTCTCGAGACCGATTGGATCTCCCAAGGCTGCAAGAACTTAACCACGACGGCCGAATTCGAAGCTTCGACCCCAAACGCCACTTTAAACGACGTGGTTTTGAATTGTAACCAGTCGTTACATGGTTCAGCTTGTGCTTCATGTGTTCGAAGCTTGGCTAGTTTACAAGCTTTACACTCGGTGAACAGTTCGATAGCAAACGTGTCTGATTGTACGGATTACCCCTTTATTTACGCAGCAGCTGAAGCTAATTACTTGGGACCAACTGATGAAGATACAGCTTATTGTTTGTTTTCAATTGATTTCAGTAATGGTGAAGGTAAGAAAAAAAATGTGAATTTGGGTCTAATAATTGGTGTTGCTATTGGTTTAGCTGTTTTCATTGTTGGGTTTTGGTTTGTTTATAGAAAACTTAAGGATTCAAAGAAGAAAGGAAGGGATCAAATTGGGAATCTTGAGAACAATTCTGGGTTGGATTCCATTAGTGAAAGTACTAATTTGGTTAAGTTTACATTCAATGAGATTAAGATGGCTACTAGGAATTTCGCAATAGATAACATTATAGGAAGAGGAGGGTATGGAAATGTGTACAAAGGGTACTTACTTGATGGTTCTGAGGTAGCTTTTAAGAGGTTCAAGAACTGTTCTGCCGCCGGCAATGCCAATTTCGTGCACGAAGTCGAGGTTATTGCTAGTGTTAGGCATGTGAATCTTGTTACTTTGAGGGGATATTGTACAGCTACGATGCCATCAGAGAGTCACCAGAGGATCATTGTGTGTGATTTAATGAAGAATGGGAGTTTGCATGATCATCTCTTTGGTTCCACTAAAAGGAGACTTACTTGGCCTATACGTCAAAAGATTGCCTTAGGGACAGCAAGGGGATTAGCTTACTTGCATTACGGGGCACAATCGACAATCATTCCTAGGGATATCAAAGCGAGTAATATACTTTTGGATGATATGTTCGAGGCCAAAGTAGCTGATTTCGGACTTGCTAAGTTTGCGCCAGAAGGGATGACGCATTTGAGCACTAGGGTAACCGGAACAATGGGGTATGTTGCCCCTGAATACGCTTTATATGGCCAATTGACCGATAGGAGCGATGTGTATAGTTTTGGAGTAGTGCTTCTTGAGTTGCTGAGCGGAAAGAAGGCACTCAATATGGGTGATGAGAACCAACCTTTAGTGGCTGATTGGGCATGGTCATTGGTGAAGAACGAGAAAGCTTTAGAAGTTATCGAAGATGGCATGCTGGAGTTGGGGCTGCCGGACGTTATGGAGAAATATGTGTTGATAGCGGTTCTTTGTTCTCACCCGGAATTACAATGCAGACCATCTATGGATCAGGTTGTGAAAATGTTGGAAACAGACATTTCGGTTCCTTCGATCCCTGATAGGCCAATTCCTATCGTAGCTCGTATTGATGAGATTGAGAGATCTATAAGAAGTAATGGCTCAGGTCAGTCCATCAGTTCTGGTGGTTATCAGATGTTTGGTTATGAAAACAGTCATCATTCTGATTATAAGATGGGAGGGACAAGTTCAGGGTCTTCAATAGAAGTTCCTCATAAACACAACTCAACATAATAAAGGACCATTGAGCTCTCCAATGGTGTTATAAGGATACAATAGATTTACAATCAAGTAACATTCATTTAAAGTCGATAGATATAAGGCATACGGTGGTCATTTCCATTTGTAAGTACTTAAAAGGTGTACATATAGCAATTTTTTTTCTCTATCCAACATCAATTGATTTGTTCAAAGGTGTATTGTATTGTGTTGTTTTTTTTTTTTTTGGAAATTCTTCTCTTCCTGGTCCAACTCTTCTATTGAGCTTCAAAGCTGACTTTCTTCATATAGAAAGGGGAAGGCAAATTTCATCTTCAAAATAAAATAAAAGAAAAGTTAATATATATTTAGCTCTAAATTAAATAATTAATTATTCTAGTTGACATTGAACTTAAAAATTGTTAATAAGTTGTTACCTATCGTGGAAATTTTCAACTTCTCAATAAATCTTCGAAATATTGATCATAGATGGCGGACAGATTCCTCTTAAAAGGTCCGTTATTGGACTTTGTCTTCCTCATCTGTCAAGATTTGTGTCAGGTTCATAAAGGAGGAACACCTTTTACCTATTCAACTCTTATATACAATAAGAAATGAATTCAATCCCCATCAATTGCAAAATTGTGAGTTTGCAGGGTGGATGGAAGGTGTTCTCCCTTAAGAACATGGCGCTATTCCCGAAGAAGGTAAGAGACAAAGTTCAAAATTTATTGAAGGGGTTTGTTGGCCCTCAACGAATGACACCTTTCTGTTAAAGGAATTTCTACTCACTTGAAAAAAAGGCTTTGAAGTATGATTCAACAATGATTGATGGACTCCTCTTAACAGGCAAGGTGTTGAGCTTAGGTTCCATACTCAATATCAGCCTTGGAGTTTGTATTTCGCCTTTACCAAGAGCTGCATCTGGTTCATGAAGGGAAATGCCTTCCATCCTGCAAACAAATTCACAAATTACATTGGTGGAGTTTTAACCCATATTCTATGACATATTGGAGTAGAATAGGTAAAAATGGGGTTGAAAAAAAATCAGTAAATACTTTTTTAGTTTAGCAGCAATGTTATAATCATAAAAACTTAAACTCCATCCTAAACAATCCTATTTGTCTTTCCAAATATAAAAATTGAAAAAAATTAATAAAATATTTTAAAAATATACGACACGTTATCTAATTGGTTTTTTTAATATACATGGAACGAGAAGCAGGTAAGTGAAAACAAATTTAGTATAAACTAAGTAGAAATTGCTGCCTAAAATATGCATTAATTCTATACAAAAATAAAATAAAATAGAAGGAAACAACTTTGAACGAAATTGCCCACTGTGTTTCTCCGCCGTTTCTTGGTCTGCGCTATCCGGCTTATTGCACATCATCTCATCTTCCGAACTTTTTCTTTTTCCAGTTTCCTTTAAAACTCTCAACGAAACTTAAAAAGTTAAAATCATAATTGCCTCTATGAATTGCTATCTCTCATAATCAAGTTCGACCCCTATGTCCTTTCACTACTGTCTTCTCTTCTTCATAATCTCAACTTTCTTCCCAGTTGGCCTTGCTCAAAATGGCAGCTTACCATGTCCCTTGACCTTCGCCATCCTCCAACCCATACTTCCCACCACCTGGTCCCAACTCAACACCACTTTGGGCTGCATGGCCGTCCGCCAGGGTCTCCGCTTCGTTCTCTCCGACTACCTAAGACGCACTGGTTCATTTGTCCCTCCCTTAAACTCCTCCGAATCATGTTGGCAATCTTACCAATCGCTCATCCCAAACTTCAACATCCGTTCCTCGTGTGGTTTCGAAACCGCTTGGATCTCTCAAGGCTGTATGGATTTAACCACGAAGTCTGATTTCGAAGCTTTAATCCCAAACTCTACCTTAACCGACGTGGTTTCCAACTGTAACCAGTCTTTGCGTGGTACCGCTTGTGCTTCGTGTACTAGCAGCTTGGCCAATTTGCTAGCTTTATACTTGACCAACAGTTCGATTGCAAGCATCTCTGACTGCGTGGCATACCCGTCTATTTATGCAGGGGCTTCTGCTATTTACTTCGGAGCAACTGACACGGCCATTTGTTTATTTTCACTTGATATCCCTGTCCCTGATACCAGCAATGGTGAGGGTGAGAAACAAGGTGTTAGTTTGGGTGTATTAATCAGTGTTGGTGTTGTTGGTCTAGCTGTTTTCATTGGTGGGCCCTGGTTTGTTTATAGAAAATATAGGGATTCAAGAAAGAAAAGGAGGGATCGAATTCGGAATCTTGAGACAGATTCTGGGTTGGATTCCATTAGTGAAACTATCGATTTTGTTAGGTTTACATTCGATGAGATTAAGAAAGCTACTGAGAATTTCTCTACAGATAACATTATAGGAAAAGGAGGCTATGGCAATGTGTACAAAGGGTACTTACCTGATGGTTCTGAGGTAGCTTTTAAGAGGTTCAAGAACTGTTCCGCTACCGGCGATGCTGAATTCGCTCACGAAGTCAAGGTTATTGCTAGTATTAGGCATGTCAACCTTGTTGGTTTGAGGGGGTATTGTATAGCCACGACACCATTAGTGGGTCATCAGAGGATAATTGTATGTGATTTGATGAAGAATGGGAGTTTGCATGATCATCTCTTTGGTTCCACTAAAGGGAGACTTACTTGGCCTATACGTCAAAAGATTGCACTAGGGACAGCAAGGGGACTGGCTTACTTGCATTACGGGACACAACCAGCAATCATTCATAGGGATATTAAAGCGAGTAATATACTTTTGGATGATATGTTTGAGGCTAAAGTAGCTGATTTCGGACTTGCCAAGTTTGCGCTAGAAGGGATGACACATTTAACCACTAGGGTTGCCGGAACAATGGGGTACGTTGCCCCTGAGTATGCATTGTATGGCCAATTGACCGATAGGAGTGATGTGTATAGCTTTGGGGTAGTGCTTCTCGAGTTGTTGAGCGGAAAGAAGGCATTCACTATGAGTGATGAGAACCAACCTTCTGTATTAGCTGATTGGGTGTGGTCATTGGTGAAGAATGAGAAAGCTTTGGACATTATTGAAGGTGGCATGCTGGAGTTGGGGCCGCCGGAAGTTATGGAGAAATACGTGTTGATAGCGGTTCTTTGTTCTCACCCAGAGTTACAATGCAGGCCATCTATGGATCAGGTTGTGAAAATGTTGGAAACAGATATTTTGGTTCCCCCGATCCCTGATCGGTCAATTCCTATTGTAGCCATTGATGAGATTGACAAATCTATAAGGAATCGTGATTTTGGTTTCGAGAAAGGAAGGACAAGTTCAGGCTCTAAATTAGAAGTTACTCATAAGCTCAACTCAAAATAATAGGATCATTGAGTTCTTCAATGGTGTTCCCTGTTTTGTTTAGACTTTTGCTTCGTGAGCTGAGAGTTAAATCTGATGGCATAAAGATACAATAGATTTACAATCAAGTTAGATTCAGTTGAATTCAATGAATATATTGGGCATACGATAGTCACTTCAATTTGTAATAGCGTCTTGTTTTTTTCTCTGCTGCATGAATTGATATCTTGAAGAAATGGTGTTTTTTTCTTTTTGGAAATTTGCTATGAGCCTTGGCATAGGATCTAGTCACAGGTCAATATGAGCAAGAATTCTTATCTACAGCCTATGGTTACTCAAAGAGGCAGATTTTTGCTATGAGCCTCGTGCATGAGTATAAGATATGGATTTGTGTATAGTGAGTGCATGCTCAATTATTTTTGCATATATTTAGAGAGTTCTTGAACGGTCATATCCCTATACCCATATCTGGGCATACATGGACACAATAACTTCAAGAGATATAAAGATCCAGATCAAAATATAAATGGAACAAGAGAAAGAAGACACAAATGAAGCAACTATCGTTCTGTTTAGAATATAAATATGATAGTAGTTTACATATGAATCCAGTTATAGCTTGTATGGCATTTCAATGCTCACAAGTATTTAGGAACTGATAAAATAAGATAAATTCTGTTTCTCAAAGCACATTGACAAGTCCATTGAAGACCAACCTTCAATTATTCCTATAAGTAGCAAAGGGCTGCAAGCCATTGAGTATATAGAGATTCTTTAGCTAAGCTTATATAGTCACAATAACATTTTCTTTCAAAACATCAACAATGCTAGGGTTTCTTATAATCTTAGGTGGCTTATATTGACTAGCTGGAGTTCCATTCTCTATTGCTAGTTTTAGTAACCTATCAAAGCTACCACATTTCAAAACTGATAGTGATAAAGGGCTTATCTCTCCTTTGTTCCTCTGCACCTTATAAATACTTCCTAAACTGTCTTCGAGATCTGAACAACATTTTCTAAGGTTTGATTCCTGCAACTTGTCCTGCAAAATCATATCACAGTCTTTAACTTCAATAAAGATCTTCAATCTCTTAGGACTTGAACCAAAGTCAACGGAACTCGTAAACTCCACAATCTCTATCGCCATGCCCATAGTATTTCTCAGTACAAGTTGAAAATTTTCCATGGCAGCCATCAGATCTCCCTCAGTCACTATCTCATTTGAAGTTTTAGGAGCTCGCATCACAAACTCCAGCAAGGGAGATGAGTTGTAGAAACCAACAACTCTTACAACATCACCTAGGCGATATCTATAAAACCCTCTATAAGTAGTCACAACTACTTCATACACCTTCCCTACTTCAACACCACAAACATCCACAGTTTCTTCACCAACAACATTGTTCTCAGCTAAATCAAATGGAAGGAACTCGAAATATGCAGCGGTTGGAAGCATAACAAATCTAGTCAAATCAGGTGGTTGCTTGATATCCAAGTTAATGGCCACGCAACACTCTGATGCAAAGTAATCCCCACCTACCAGAGGTACCTCCCCTGCATAGTACTTAAGCTTGGAATAGTACTGCTTCATACTACCGGTCATGACACTTCTAATATATCGAACATTTGGCCATAATTTACTCAAAATCCCACCCCAATCCTTCTTTTCAAAAATCAATCTAATTCTATTTGACAAATCTGGTTGTGGTCCACCAAGAACCTGAACAACAGAATCCCTCATTCGAACATCATTAATCACCGAACACAGGATCCCTTTTTCAATATCATCACATAGTTGCTTCCACTTGGATTCTAAGACCCACATAGCTTTAATCAAACCTATGGCATATGGGACATGAATAGCATCTATAGAATCAGAATTTCTAAGACCACAGAGAAGGTGACAGTACATTTGGTGCTCAACATTTGATCCAAGAATCACTTCCATGGGGCTGCTGAGAGACATAAATAGAGAGCGATTCGGATTACTACTACTATGCAAAGGGAATGAAGAAGCTGCCATTACCTTGAAACCCCCTTTCGTTGTTGTAATGCTATCGGCATATATAAATGCTAGCCTCTTATTCACTTCGGGCCTTGGAGGAAAAAACCTAAAAATTGAAAAAAAAAATAAAAATCATCGAATTAACAAATGTCTTTGAACTGAAAAGAAGATCAAATCATAATGCACTTATTTAAATTTGAAAAAGAAAATTACTTCCGAAGAACAGCGGCGCTTCCTTGATGAGCTATATGCGACGCCCCTTTTGAAAGCGTTGAATCAAAGTAAGGTATCAATTTAGGCTTCATTGAACTCGTTCCAGAACTACTCAAAAACAAAGAAGATTAAAAAGTCAAACATATTGAAATTTTTGTTGACTTCTAAAAGAAATAAGTAGAGTAGAGTAGATCAGCTACCTGTAAAAGAAGCAAACGAGAGGATCAACGTGTTAACATTATGATTAATGGCAGACAATTTTAATGGAAAACAATCCAAGTTAGTACAATAATTTACACGCTTCCGACCCTATTAGAACAACACAACGGACAAGAGGTGGCGATGATCGTGATCATCATCACTGGTGCACTTGTCTCCGTCGGCTAATTGATTGATGTAATCAGCGTAGTCATCGTAGCAAGATAACGGCACGGAGAGTCTAAAAGTGGCGGCGTCGATCAGGAAATTGTGATCTCCAGCACCGGGGAGGTGGCGTTGGAGATAACGCACGCCGCGCTGGTGTTGGAGGATGGATCGGAGAGTCTCGGCCTGATGACGAGAGAAATCCTTCGTTGATTCCTCTAGTTGCTTCAACAACGCGTCGTCTGTCATCTTAAATTGAGGCTAGTGGTACAGTTGATAACCGGGTTCACTTACTGGACAACTTGGTGGTGGCGGTGGTAGCGGAAGACGGTGGCAGTAGAAACAGGCGGGTTGTTTAAATAAAAATAAAAAAAAAGAGAGCAGGGATTTTGACACGTGTTATGACTTTTGAAATTTTGGTACGAAGAAAATGAAAGAAAGATGCATTTGGATTATTTTAATTTTGGACAGCTAGATTTTAGCTTTAGTCAAAATGGATTCGGGTATTAAAATAATTTAAAAAAATTAGAGGAATAAAAAAATATTTTAAGATATTTAATTAATATAATTAAAACATAATCAGATATTTTTAAAATTTATCTAAATATATTATTAAAAATAAATGATTTCTCAAATAAACTTTCGATAGTTTTAATTTTTTTAAATTAATAAAATTAATAAACATTTTAAAATAATTAATTTTTTAATTTAAAACTAATTTTAAATACTGTACTAGATTAATAGAATTGAAAAACAAATTAAACCTTTAAAATTTTAATTATATATTAAACAAAATATTTTAAATATATATTACTGTAGCAAGTTTTGAAGCAATTATAGAATTCAATCCCTCAAAAAAAAACTATTTTTAATTATTTATTTTAAATACTGTTTACAAAATTTATTTTTCTAACATAATAAAAATATATTAGATAGATGGCTTTAAAAATATACTGTTTTAAACGAAAAAAAAAATTTAATTTCTTTACCATATTATATTTATAATATAAATAAATCTTAAAAAAATAATTTAATATATTTTAATTAATACATACAATTAACATATATAGCATTTTAGATTGTTATGATAAAGATATTAGGTCGGTTCAAAAATTTACATACATAACAAGTACAATTATATCGACAAATTCAACTGATAAATTGTTAAAATAATAATTGTACGAAAAGATACAAAATATTGTAAGTGAATCCCTTCTCCTATTTTAAATATAATATTTTTTTTCCCAATAATTAACTGACTTCACTTACCCAAAGTCCATTAACATCAAAGTCCATCAATTGATTTTTGAAAAAAAATAGTTAATAAAATTAAAGGAAAAGTTAATCTAATTAAACGAAAAAAATTATTGCAATTAGATCCGATCACAAGCCAGGCTAGGCTGATGTTAACTTTTAGGCTTGAGCCCAACCCGACCCGAAAAATGGACCTAAAACTTTGTCTAAGCTCGACTTGAATAAAAAATGCTAAATCTGAGCCTAACACAACATGCATTAAAAAATTTTATATTATTTTTTATATAAAATAATATTTAAAAAATATAATATATCAAATACACTAAAATATTAAAATAAATATTTCCTAATAAATTAAAAAAATTATACTTAAATAACACTAACATAGTTACAACTTAGGAAACAAATGCCTCTAATATAGTAGCAAAATTAACAATAAAATAAGAATTATACAATATCCAAACATTAATAATAAAATAGTAGCAATATAATAGTAAAATGATAGCAAAATAATAGAAAAATGGCAACAAACGGCAACAGAATTTTTTTTAGGCCAATTCAGGTTGGACCTAGCTCAGACCAAAAATATTATCGAGGCCCAACCCATTTAAAAAATAAGTCTTATTTTTTGTCCAAACCCTCCCACTTTTTGAGTGGGCCTGAAGGCCTGGACAAGTGACCCGACCCATTATCATGTCTAATTGCAATGACAAAAAATATATTTTATTAAATTTTAAATTGTTTTCCTTTCAGGAACTATGTACATTACGCATATAAATCCCAAATCAAATATAACTCGGTAAAAATATCATGGGAACCTCTGTATTGATAGTCAGATTGCATTTTGTCACATTTACTCAAAAAATAGACAAATTAGTCACTATACATTAGATCAAAGAGCAAATTGATCATTTCAATTAAAATTTTCATCAATTTTTGCTGTTAAAAATTGGTCTTTGCACGTTAGCATGAAGTACAAATGACATGCCACGTGCAACAGTCTAATTTTTTTGTCAACCAGACCAATTTTTAATAATACAAATTGATGATATTTTAAAAGAAAAGACCAAATTGCTCTTTAATATAATGTACAGGGATTAAGTTGCCTATTTTTTAAATAGAATGAACAAAATGCAATCTGACTCCTAGTATAAAAAACTACATGATAATTTTACCAATATAACCCTATCGTTTCTATTTCAAAATTATTTAAAGCAAATTATAAATTTCCCGTCATGTATGTGTTTTCCATATGCTTTTTGATGGAGAACTGTCTGCTGTAATCTTCACGACTCTCTGTTTCGGTTGTTGCCGTCGCTTCCTGCTGCCATTTTCTTTGACATTTTCATCTGTTTTTACTACGTCGACTTTCACTATGTGATGATCTGAAGTCCCTTTTGAAGACAATACCGAATACGAACCCGGAACGAATTTGTACGGCGAATTCGGAGATGCTAGTATGTAATCAACCCGAGTACCGTACTTGCATGTCCCTTGCACACCTGCAAGCATAGAAAAAAATAAAACCATGCTCGCATGACATTCACTGAGAATTTTAATCAAACAGTTGGTGGGGTTATTTTTTTACTTTGTCCTTTGGCAATCACGACGACGGGCTCACATTCCCCTGCGAAATCCTTGGCATCAGTGTACTGTTTATTCTTTAGGTATTTCATTACTTCAACCTTTGGTGTTGGTTTACCAATTTCTTCATAGTACTGTAAAATATAAAGTACATTTATGGATACGTTGCTGCTTTCGGAATTGGGAATTAAAATAGGTAAACTACATTAGTAGTCACTTAACTATGGAAAAGTAATAATATGGTCATCCGATTATGAAAAGTTATAAAAATTTTAACCAACTATTCAATTTTATCATTTTTTTATCACCAATTTTTAAATTTAACAAAATAGCAACTTTAGCCCTCAACATCCATAAATTGTCAATTTAGTCACGAATCTAAAAAATTTAATTCTCAACATTTACACATTATGTAATTTGTTATTTTTGTTGCAATTTTATTTTTCTTTGTGACATTGAAGTTTATTTTTAGAAGAATGAGAAAAAATGAAAAAAAATGAAAAAAAATAAAAATTATTATCTTGAATTTTTTAGTGTTATCATTTTTTTTATATTTTCAATTAAATTTACCTGATAAATTTATTTTTTTAGACTAAATTATACAATGTGTAAATGTTGAGAGTTAGATTTTTTTTTTAAATTAACACTAAATTGACATAATTTATAAACATTGATGGTTAAAATTGTTATTATACCAATTCTAAAAACTACCATCAACCGATGATCAAAAAGACAAAATTAAATAGTGATGTGACAAAAAAAATATTTACAAATATTTAGGTGACTACTAGTATAGTATTACCTATTAAAATATAACGGGGCTCCATGGATATTTACCTTAACAATATCAGTCCATCTCTCTGTGGAGTAATCTGTTTCCTCCAAGGAATTGAGGCCTCCAGCTAAAATGTGTGGACCATCGTCGGATTGAATTATTGCGTTTATCTGTTTCATGCGCCAGTTCTCATCGAGATGATCGAGCTGAGTGCAGTGGAAGTCGATTTCACCTGTTTGGGGCACATCAATGGTTGCTTTTAGGACATTCCTGTCGTCAATTATTCCAAGGGAATCATTAGCACAAGTTTTTAGTTCCTTCACTAGTAGATACATCAAAACCTAAACTCAGAAACTCGAATATGATTTAATCATAAAAAAAAATTAATAATTTGAATCTCCTAGAAAGGATTCAAATCTAAAATAATTTGTACTTAAAATGACTCAAAATATTTTGAATTGAGTGTTAAACCTAAATAACCAAACCCAAAATGATCCGAGTGTCAAACTTAAATAACAAAACCAAAATTATTTTAGACTCAAAAAATTCGATTTACAAATCCAAATTATCTAAAAAAAAATAAAGTTAAACCCGAAATAACTGAACTAGAAATGATATGAACTCGAATTACTCAGAAAATTTTAAAATCCAAAATGATTGATCCAAATTCACACGACCTAAAATTATTCTATTTCGTTCAATTGACATGTCTAGTTTAATGTCATGGTTGGACATTCTTCCCCAAATAATTAGAAAAAGCTAGCCACCCGTTTAGGTAATACGTTAATGTAATTTTTGGCCACCCTTGAACCTAACAAGTAAATCTATACATGGGTCAGGCTTGAATAAGTTTTTTTTAATGTAATTTTTGGCCACCCTTGAACCTAACAAGTAAATCTATACATGGGTCAGGCTTGAATAAGTTTTTTTACACTTCAGATAGATCTGACCCGAATTGTTAAAAGTTAATTTTAATTATAAACATATACTTTTTAAATTTTTGAACAATGAAACAAGCTTTTTATAATTTTTTTTAGAACCAAGCCTCGATTTGTCAACCCGACCCATGGACACCTCTACTAATAACTAATTGTACTTTTTTTATTCACTTTTATACCTGAACTAGAAACAAAGTCAACTTTAATACTTAAACTTAAATACTTAAATATATGATAACGTGACACTCTTATTATATTAGACAATTAAACATGCGATCTAACATGGACTACAAAGGCATTGCTTATAGCTATTAGTAAAGAAATTTCAAATAAAGTAATTTTTCCATTATCTTTTTTGCAAGGTTTTTGAGAAACATTGGTAAATTGTAGTGTTTCATTAATTCATCTAAATATAGATATGCCAGCAATACATTTTACCTAACTTTTAATTTGATATACATTCAAATCATGATTTCGTTTTCCCATGAAACAAACAGAAAATAGAAGTTGGAAAAAGCTTGTAGCACTATCTTCTTCTCCAGTTTAAGTAATGTTAACAACTATCATTCACTTTTCATCATTGTCACAATTCTATAATTTCCCCACAAGAAAAAAAACAAACATAGCTAAAAACTATGTGTTTGGTTAAATGCTATTTTCTTTACTAACTTTACCCACAAAGTCCACATAACCATTGATGTTGAGTGTCTATTTAGTGTTTTTTTTTTTAAATATTCATATTCAATATAGGTATGAGGATATGTCACTCAAAAATAAGATGACAAAGGGTGAGGTGTGACTAGAGCGAAATCAGAAAATTTTTTTAGTTAAATTAAAATTTTATAAAACTTAAAGGATCAAAAATAGAATTTTACATTTTAAAGGGATCGTCTCTATGATCCCCTCCCTTAGGGGTCGCATCTAGGTGTGATGATTTTTTATTTGTCTAATTTTTATACCTACACCCAACCATTAAAAAAAAGGATAATCCTTTACTCTTACTTTACTCGCCTTGAAATATTAAATTAATATTTATAAAATTAAATAAAATCTTAGGTTATGACAAACAATATGAATGAAAAAAATTTAGGTAAAAGATATATTTATAAAAAAAGTTTATATTAAAAATTTTGTTTAAAATAATTAAGTTAGAAGTTTTGAAGATAATGTATCTTTTATGTTCAAATCCCATTACAGTAATATTTTATTAAAAATACTTTTATATTAAAATTTATTGCTTTCAACTTGCTTTCAACTTGATGTCTGCTTGACTCATAACACCAACTCATTAAAACTTTAAATAATAGATATATTATAAAATCTTATAATAAAAAAATCTAATTAAAATATAAAAATTAGTCATATAAAATTAGTTATAAAGTAAATGAGGGGTATTTTGAGTAGGTAAAAATTCAATCTCAACTTAAACTCAAAAAATTTAATTAAAGCCAACCCATTAAGTTCACTTTTTTCAAAAGGCTTCCAAATACATATATTCATTCGAAGCTCTCGAACCCAACTAATGTAGGGTTAACTATTACTTGCAGTGATAAGACTTCAATTATTGGAAGATAGGTAGGAAAGTTAGCCCAAATGAGAAGAAAAAGTAAAAAAAAAGAGTAGAAAATTCTGGGAAAAGAAAAGGAAAAATAGGTTGGAGCTGCAAAACAATGTGGTAATTTTCTTATAAATTTTTTCCCTTTTGGGTAAATGGGAAAATATCGGAAAAAAATAAATTAGTGTATAAAAGATGAAGAAAGTGGGTGCAAGTCCTTTTATTCTGTCAAACAATATACAGCTGTTTATGAAAGATAATTGTTTGGAAGTACATGGTTATGCAATGACGATGAAGACGAAAAAGAAAGAGTTGAAGTTTTTACTTTAAAATTATTTGATACTTGATTTGGCAGTGTTCAAGGGACCATTCTTGACTAAAATGATTTGGATGTCGGTTAGTTTTGTATAAGTCAATTTAAATATAATTATTTTTTAATTTTAAATTTTCGAACTTATTTTGTGTTAAAATTTCGAGTTTAGATTAATTTAGAATTTGAATTGTTTCGAGTTTTAATTATTTTTGGGTTAAAGTTGGGTAATATTGTTTATGATTAATTTTGGTTACTAGTTAAATTAAAATCTCAAGTTTGAATCAAGATTTATAATAAATGATATTTTGTGGTTAAAGATTTCAAACTCAAAAAAAAGTCTACAAAATGTTATTGTCCTTCAGGGTTTGTTTCCCTACTCGATCAAGAACTAGAGTGCTTGAAGAATCTACCTCTTTTAGCCCATGGGTAGTATACTTGACCAACAATGCCCTATAGATTATAAAGTATGGGTCTAAATCCATGTGAACCCACCATTGTTGTTTTTTCAAACACTCAAGTTCGGGGGATAAACTTTTAGGAATTTCTTACATAAATACTAAATTTTTCAAAATCATCGTATAATAACCTAACATTTACAAAAGTGATCAAATAAATATTTTTCAAATAATTCAACTCAATTTATAGTAAAAATGTTAGACTTTTTCAAGAGTCGTGTAGTCCGCCCAATCCGATAGGCTTGGGCCAAGTACTTTTCACCTCGAATTAACTTAAATTCATTTTAAATAATAAAAAATATTTTTAAAATTTTAAAATATTTTTTAAATACTTTATTAATTTTGAATAGTAAAACAAGTTGTTTTAGCAAGTCGACCCAAAAGTAAAAGTTTGAACTTTAAAATTTTTTTGGAACCGAGTTGATTCAAGACTTTCAAAAAAAATTTGATTTTGAAATGTTTTAAGTCTTATGCGAACAACTCTAAAAAGTTGAACCAATTTAAATATTTAACTGTTCCTTAAATACTATTCAAAGGGTGAATAAAAAAATAAAAATAAAAATTGAAAACATTTAAAGACGGTGAAGTAAAAGAAAATTTACTCACCTGAAATCTGCGTCATCAAATATCTTCTGCACTTTCCACCGCTTAATCGGCCACTTCGAAAGCACGGCGTTGCCGTACTCCGGCGCCCAACTCTCGGCAAACACGTAGTTCATCCCCAACGCAGCTGCTAAATCCGACAAAGGTCTCATCCCTTTCTCTTCCTCCGCTTTCACATCTTGCAAACCCAATATATCTGCGTCCAATTCTCTCAACACTTCCAACACCGTTTTCCTACTTCTATAACCTTCCCAATCATCGAACCAGTTCCCCAAATCCATCGAAAAACTCACCGGAGCTTTACAACGACGGCGACCACCACCCTCCTTTTCATTTTCCGAGAAGCTCAATTGCCGGTTTCTCAGCAACGAAATCTCATTATCTGGTAAATTAATCGACACCCTCAGCTTAGATTTCACGAATTTTTGTTGTTTCGTGAGACTATCGTTTTCGTTCATGGAATTTGGGTGTAAGGGGGATTGTTTTAGTATACCCTTTGGCCGGTGATCGTTTGTAGACTTTGTAAAACCTTCATTATCGTAGTCAAAACTCGAAGATTTATCTGGTTTTGGCATTGCAGGTGCCATTGAAAACATGGCGGCATTGAAATTCGCTATACGAATTGGCCTCGCCGACGCCGAGTTTAAAACACCCGATTCGCCATTTTGGTGAATTTGCGAACCTCCATTCACGGTATCATCGTGAGGTTTGGTGTAGACTTTAATGACGATTTTGGAATTTGAACGGCAACGAACCGGCCATCGGAGACGAGGGAAAAGGCCTTTGATTCTTTTGTGGAGGATTTTGAGCATAGTGGATAAATGGGTTTTGAACAAAATGGGTTCTATAGCTTTTGATGATTGCATGAGAAATTGAAAACAGGGAAAAATAACGATGATGAAATGAAATGGAAATTGAAAGCTATTTTTGTAGAGTTAGAACACTGGTTAGAGGTGTAAGAGAGGAAGGAGTCTTGCTGGAAAGGGTTTGGTGACACTTTGGTAAACACAAAGAAAGGGTTGAATTTTTAAAGATTCTAAATTCTAAATTTTATAACTCGAGTTGAGTGATAAAGATGTTCGATGTTCGGATCTCAAAATCAAATCTTTCGATTAATTGGATAAATCAATTCAACTTGTTAAACTAAGAATTTATGGTCTAACTGATAGTATAAAATTAGATATAGATAAGATTATTTGTGAATTAGTAAAAAAGCGATGACTAAACCACTTTATAATTTTATTGATTTAATGATTATTAAATTAATAATTGAATTAATTAAATTAAAAATTAATTATTTTATTTATCCGAATTTTAGAACCGATTTAAAAAAAATTAAAATTTAAAGAATATAAATTTGATGAAAGATTATGGAAAGGCAATCTTTTTTGAAAGGAAAATTTGTGGGAGATTAAGATAATGGGAAAAAGCTAACCACTCCAACTAATATGCATTTAATTATTGATACTAAGTCTTTAATTAAGATTCTTATCCTGCTTACAAAATTCCCATGCAGTTTCCTTAGTGGAGCCTACTATATTTGAACTCAGAGATCAAGTATTGGCAAATGACTTGCTTTCATATCCAAACAAGATTGAGTTGGTGTGGGGTTAGATTTGTTGATTTCCTCCCAAATTCAATTCCATAATAAAAAATTATTGAAATTTAAAGTAATTTAAATCTAAAAACAAACTTAAAATGATTCAAATCTTAAGTAATGTGTTGATTAAGTCTTAGTTTAATTGATATGTGTATTATTGCCAATGCAGGAGGATGTGGGTTCGAGTGTTTTAAAGTACATTTTCTTCTTATTTATAGATTGGGAGAGTTATGAGTAGTTCTAAGCCTGTAACCGTATTTCTCCTTCATATGATATTTCATCTTATTTCATACTCCATACAAAATAAGGATAGGGCAAATTAATGGCATTTTCTATTTGCACCACCTGCATTAATCGAAAACTCCCATCCCCTTCTCTTTTACAGATCATTTTTTTTATGAAATAATTTTGAACGTCATGAATCTACGAACCAAAATCTAAACAATTTTTTTCTCCGATCTAGGTATGTTCTTCTACTCATCGATAGATATTAAACCACAATACCGATTATCCAATTGTCGCTTAGAGCTTGCTAGCTGGACTTCAAAAAAAAAAACTCAGCCCAATAACTTAAATAAAAACTATCAAATAGTTCAATGTTTATTTTGAGACTTTTTGGAGTTAAGTGATCAAAACATAAAAATGTTAATAATTTAATTATATTAAATGTAGTTACATAAAATAAAAATAAAAATAAAAAGAGAATTAAGAAGTTTCCATTTTTGGGCCCAAAGAACAGCTTGTAAAGATCAAAGGAAAATTAAATTTGGCTTAATAGAGAATCTTGGTTTTTAGAGTTTTTTCAGCGTGTTCATATTTACAAGCTTATATTGCTTGTATCTTTAAATGATTTGTTTACAAAGGTAAAATTTTATTATTAGTCCCTATATTATATGCAAGTTTTGAATTTTGTTACTTCATTATAATTTGGTTCATTTTTGTTTCTAAACTTTTTAAATTTTAAAATTTTAAAAAATCTACTATTAATCGTGTACTATGCATAAGGTTTGAATTTAGTCCTTATTATTTAGTTTGATTATTTTTAGTCCTTATTCAAACAATAGTCATTAATCTCATTAACTAAAATAACATGCTTTTTATGAGTAATAAGGGGAAACAACATGGTAACATGGTATTACACACGTGAGACTATGTTTATCGTACGATATTTAGAAATAATAAATTTAATGCCAGTTAAATTCAAATTTAGTGCATGTACCACGCGTAAGTTGTTAAATTTGTCCGTATATTTTAATTTGATCATTTTTAATCCCTATAATTTTTTAATTTTAAAATTTTTTATTTTTGACCAAACGGTAGTTGTTACATTCATTATGTTATGCTATTTCCAAAACTTGACACAACAAGCATATTATTACATATGTAATCTCATGCTAGCTTGTTATTTCCATATATTACTTTGAGAAAAACAAGTTCATGGATTTAACAATTGTCATTTGTATCTAACACTAAAATATTGAAATTGAAAAGTATATGACTAAAAATCATCCGAATAGAGGCCATGAACTAAACCTACAGCTTTACATATATACAAGGACTAATAACAAAATTTAATCAATTGAATTTAAAAGACTAAAATTTCAAATTTCTAAAAATGTCAAAAAAAAATACATGAACTAAGTTTAAAATTGACCAAATTAACATAGACTAAATCTATTATTTACGCAAAATATAGACACCAAAAGTAAAATTTAACCATTTAACACTTACTAATTAAGTCATGGGCTGAAATTTCAAAATTTAAAAAAAAATACATAAAATAAAAATAATGTGCATAAAATCTCATACACCATCGATAAAAAATGACACGATACATTTTCATTAAATTAAATAAAAAATATAAAGAACTTATAAATAAATACTATTAATTTTATTTATAATTTAAAATTTTAAGATTTAATTATAATCAATGCAGCTAGCAATAGTAGAATCATGGTAGGTCCCATGAAAGAGTCCTTGTATGGCCTGCATCGCACAGATGTAAACATAAGAGAATTGTGTGAAGAGGGGACAAAAGATTTAAAAAATATAGTTTTACAAGGGTTAAGTGGAAAATGATTTGTATTTAAGACAATATTAAATATGTGGGTCTACTTCAGATTTGCATTTTCAAGGAAGATACCACAAGCTTCAGTTTTGTAATTTTTGTTTCTTGGGACAGAAATTAATATCTGAGGAATATTGGCTTTTTTCTTTAATTTATAAATAATAAAATTATATAAATTACAGAGAAATAAAAAATCATAACAACTGCACATGATAAAATAAAAGTAGAAGACTTATACATGAAAAATTGAGTTTAGAAACCCGAAGATCCAAGGCTTCAGTCTTGATAATCAATAATACCAAGATTTCTTGCAAATTCCATGGTTTTTGTTGTGATTAAAAATGAAACCCATTAGAGATGTAATTTTTTTTCTTTTTTTCCAAAAGTTGATTTCATAAAGTTTTACACATACAAATGCCAACAAAGCCACAAATCCAGTTAGAATGAACAGTTGTACTAGACAAAGCCCCAAAAAGCTAATAAATTAATTCTTGAAAAAGTCTTCCCACCGAAATTTAAAACAATAAAAACAAACAAGAGATCCTAACAAGTTATGACGATTTTTTCAATCAATAACACTTTCAGCGGTGAGTTTTTTTTTTTTTTAAACAGTTCCTTGCTCTCGTGGCAGTAAAAACATCTTTTAACTTGAAACAACAAATGTAATAGAATCCCAAACATAATCGAATTCCTCTAAAAATAAATCACAAATCACCCAACAGATAAAAAGAAAACAAGCCACCACAAAACTCAAGCGACAAACTCCACAACACACAATCACCCAAACATTATTCTCATATAGATTGTACACTACAATTTTTTATTTTTTTTTTTGTGGACAAAATATTAAACCTCAAAACTCAACAAATGTTCACACAGAGCATGTTCCACATGGGCCATGTTTTACCTATTCACCCGTTATTGCATTAGCACTTTGACAACAATTATTGAGATTTTTATAATTGGGTCAATTCATTGTATATTATATATATATGTGCCTCTTAGTCACTTCTTAGTAAGGTCAATTCATATACATATAGACATAGTTCAAAGGATTATTCAAAAAATATAGTTTAAAGGAAAAAAGGAAAATGCTATTTGCCAAGGTATCCCCATTCTATCAAGTGGAAATATATATATATATCATCTATATGTATGAATAGATCATCCTTGTATTAAAAATAGGCAGATGTTACAAAAGAATATACTCCCTTTCAACATATATTTTTCTTTTGTTGTTTTTAAACTGATATAGTACAAATTATGTACACAATCCCTCCCAAGAAACCATTTCTACTCTTTAATATTAAGCAATGGTGCTTTTCTTTTAGACCAACCGTGAAGGACAAAGTTCAAATATAGCAAGACCCTGAATTGAAGTTCCATTTCATGGCTGTTTTGTTCATGTTTAGAGCAGTGTAGCATTTAGCATTTTCTCCAACATGGTAATCGAAGAGACTATGACCACCATAAAGCTTCTTGGCCACCGAAGAAGAAGCACAAACCAATATTTGATTGATTCCGTATGTCCGTATGTTTTACTCAGCTTGTTTCGTGAATACCTGTGAAAACTCTTGCAACCGAAAGTGCATCAGTGATGGTGACTAGTCAGGTTTAGTGTACTCAAGTAGCATGTGCGGTGATCTGTAAATCTTCACTAGGGTCCAGTAAAGGACCTCTTCGACTCCAAGCTCACCCTCTGCTCTCGCAGCATATATATCCTCACAAATGGCTATCAACCTACATCAAAACCGGATAAACGGGTGTAGGTGAAATAAGAAATGAATGTAAATGTTCTCCATGCTTTCGTCCTTTAGCCTTCGGCATAAGGAATTCTACCATAAAATTTTCTTATAAGGATGCATATATATATGTACGTGTATATATATTACCTGTCACAGGAAGGCAGGTTTTCATACGGTATTCTCATTCTTAGGTCGGAGCATTGAAGCCTGATAAACCGGCCAACAGCTAGTACAAAAGTTATGTAGAGACCCCAAATGCTGAATTTGCTTAGTGTGTCTCCAAGAATACCCTCTGTTGCAGTATTGCAATATTAATCACGACGACAAAAAAAATCATAAAAAGTTACTATCGAAATAAATATACAACAAAAAATAGTTTTCGAGAACTGACGTGGTGGAGTTTCTTCGGATACTACAATGGCCATTGGTCCTGTGAAACCTCCACAGTGAACCATATCAGATGAATTGATAATATGGAAGGACCACCACTCGAAAGTTGCTCGATTGATAACAAGATCTGCACTCACTGAACTGACTGAATTTACCTGTAGAATTTGGTTTCAAGTCAATGATATATTATCAATGGCAATAATAGAAAACAGAAGTTAACAATGTATCATGAAAACAAAACCCGAATGAAAAGTGCTATATACCTCTTGCTCAAAAGTTCTGACTTCACCAGAACCGGTAACACGGAAGTATCTTGAATAAAGATTGTATACCCTAAAGCCATTTGCAGAGCCATTGAAAACCTTTTGAACATCAGATCGATCGGGAAGATCCTTAGGATCTTGAGGTTTTTCATATTTCACAACTTCCTTGCCTTTTGGCCGATCCCTTGAAAGCAGCCAAGTAGATGTGATACCCATGTCCATATCCCAGTCAAGGGACTGAATAAATCTTCTCTGAACGACGTTGGGAACGAGCCACAAAGTACTCGCATCTGCTTGGCAGCATATCAATTGTACATCATTCTTATTGTAGGTGTCCAAATAATTTAGGGGATCTAGATTAGCATCGGAATTGAGCTTATCCCATGGGATCTTTTCACAGAGGGTAGTATGATACAAGGTCAACCTTCCACCAATGGTACTGATGTCTATTTGAAAAGTTGCATCTTTGATGGGGTTTGCAATATTTGTCGGATTGCCACTGCTGTACATCTGGCAGAACCAAAGCAAAACAAAGTTATTGATGGATCGAGTTATAGAATGCTTCTTCCACCTGATCACAAGTAACAATATACCTAGATATCCATAGGTGTACATGACTTATGGTAAAAACATTAACGATGCCTGCAGGCCCACAAGTAACGATATACATTTTCCTCATTTTCACAATAGCAATCTACAAATTACAAAACCCCATTTCCCGACAAAAATACATGCACACAAGATATTAGTGGCACATACATCCAAGAACAAGGAGTTGTTTTATAATGCTTCAAGCAGAAAGTTGCCAACTCAAGTGTTTGTTTTACATATTCAGTGGTCCTGGACACCTAGTATTTGCATGCACATGACTCACTATCCACATGGAAAATTACGAAGGACACAGGTCCTAGCATACCAGGAATGAGAAAGAATAACAAAATGCCAATAATCAAATGGAATCCCTTCTGAGAAAAGTTTCTCAAATGGTTTTTAGGTAATAAGTACTAGACATCGAAAAACATATTGTGCAAATAGTAGATCTGGTTAACGGTTATGAAGTCTCTTACCAGCATAGGAGCCCAGATAACACAAATTAAGATAAAGAACAGACATATCCCATTGCAGCACTTGGTCATTTTTTTTTGCTTTTCTCCTTGTTTGTGCTGAGCTCTATTCAACAAAGCATCGCATTTGACGAGGTACAGGCTTGCATTTATGTCTTCCAGCTAAGGAAAAAAGTGACATGTTAGTTCTAAAAATCAACAAGAAACAATTCAATCAAAGAATCCCTGCTTACTGAAAATCAAAACAACTATTCTTTATAAATAATAATAATAATAAAAGAAACTCTGGACTTACTTTGAGCCAGTCATACATGGTCAAAGATGTTGTTGTGCATGACCAGTCAAGTACACATCGTAATTCATAAAGAAATGGTAGAGCCCGATAAAGTCTATAGCCTAAGTAATTAATTCGTGAGACCTCACTGGTCAAAAACTGTCGAAACAAGGTGCTTTTATGGGGAATTCCATGTCGGATTTGTACAGCCTGAAGTGCTAGAGAAACTGCTTTAGCAAGAAATATAGCACGCAGTACTAGCCGTGCAGCATGCTGGTCGGAAGGTTCCATTCGCCAAGCATACTGTGTAATCGAATATGTGAAGAGAACAAAATTGAAAAGGTAGAAAACAACTTTTGCTGTTGCAAATGAACAGAGATAAAGTATTCGATCAACAACAATCAAGAAAAAAATGATCTGCAAAAAAGAATATGACCCAGTTAGGATTAGATCACAGCATATCAAGCCTATAGTAGCCCAAGTAAGAATGCGAAGAAATGACAACTAAGCCATTAGAAATAGTCGAGCAAAGTTAAGAAGAGAAATAAGAAATAAACTTACAATCAAGATAGTTACATATTCTATAGGAAATTGATCTTCTAGCTGATAAACATCAAGAAATTCACTCTTGTTCTTTATGACAGACTGGTAGAACATTGCAACTAGGAAAAACACAGTCAGATCAGCAACAAATATGTAAGCATACAGATCAAATTCCCTTTTTCCACCACCAATTACAGAGAGTATTTGGTATGGGAATCCCGTTGCTTCAACAAGCCCAGCACGCTGTGCCTCAAGAATTTCTTTCGCCACATCAGCTGCTGGAGTTAGTGACTTGTACCAATCTGCTGAGGTACATCCTGTCAAGGGAGATGCATACACCACCTCAAAAACAATCACAGCCACATTTGGGCTTTCTCGACTTCTTTCAATGCTTTGAACCTGGACCCTACTAGCAAATGGACAATTACTGGGGATTGTTTGAGTACATCTCTCATCATGAACTAGCCTAAGCAGTTGGTTCATTCCAGACTCAACCTTTTCTGGCTGAATCCCATCCTCTGGCCACAAATGAACATCCACCGAAACTTGAATAAAGTAAGGAGGAGTTTCCGCTCCCTGTATCAATGATTTCCAGTACCAGAAGAAGCTTCTAATTACCAGTTTCGCCGTATTTATTACAAATTGGAACAACTCTGATACCCTTTCACTCCAGCTATAGTTCACAAGAACCTCTTTTCTACAAAGAGAACTCCTATGGGAGTTATAGTCAGTAGAGGGCACCCATTCACCATCTTTTGCACTTATAGAGCTTTGTAAGAGGGTAAATAAGTACACAAGAAATAGAGGCAACGAACTCACAACAAATGACGATTTGATTTCACGAGCAGGAAATCCTATTTCACGGAGCAGGTCTGACATGATACTCAATCCACAATGCTGGATTACAATTTGATACAGATACTGAAGCAACATATAAACTTCCGTGTAAATCAGCATGACAACCCAGAAGATATAAGTTGGACCTGTATTCACACATAGAGCATACAAGAAAAGAGCTGCAAGATACACCATAGATAGCAAACTGAAGTTCCATAGAAAGACAAGGATAAACAAACAGTAGCACACAACATCGATATTAGACCACATCTGGGACCATATATGCCGAAAGATCCGCCCCAGCTGCAAACTCGTAGCATCAGAACTTTTATCAGATTGCAGAGAAGATGAACGGTTCAAATGGATATTCTGCATCTTTTGGCCCTCCATCTCATCAAAGGCCTCATCCTCACCAGATGAGTGCTCATTCATATCGGAATCTTCTGGTGCAATGTTTAAGAAATTTACAAGGTTATTAACTGCCTGATTTCCAATAGACTGTACCTGGGAAACGCCATCACCGAGGAGGTGTACTGCAGAAATCAAAGGATGCTCCTTTGCTTGGTTTTTCCTACTTCTCTCTGAATCTAAAAAAGCACTATCAGCATCAGATTCAATTTCAGTGATCTCACAAGGTGCATATTCCATTGAATTCTTTGGAGATTCCACAACTTCAGGATTTTCTGCTTTCATATAAGCAGCATATGTGTGTGTTTCAGGGGGGAACACTGAATCTTGTTTATCAACTTGTTCTTGCTTCCAAAGAGAGCTTTCCTCTTTGTCAAGAGGCCCAACATCCCTACTTGAAGTAAGAGAAGTCCTCCTCCTCCGCAGGCCTTCATCGTCAGGAGAGACATCACCAAAAGTTGCAACAGAATTCATGCTATGGAGCTTTATTTGCAAGTTAAGCATCTCAGATTTCATCTTCTCCACTTGCAAGTTGCGTTGATGTTTCTTCTCCTCAGCTTCACGAATCTGTTGCAACTGTGCAGTTTTCCAAGCAGCTTTTTTCTCTTGCTCACGTACAATGGCACCAATTTGCTCCGCTTCAAGGTATCGTGACACATAATCAGACTCGTGGGAGGAAAACATATATGACTGAAGTGATACCAACATAAATATCACAATCTCAACAAGTGCGGATCTGGCAGTAATTCGAAACCCATAGTCATACTTGTAAAATCCAATGACTTCATATATGTAGCTCACAGTATTGCACTTTCCAGAACTAAACTCCCCACGAAAGGTGATTGATAGGCAAGAGAAAGAACGATCACCACAAAGTTGTAGATACGCAAGAACTTGAATATTTTATTCTTTTTCTTGAGAATTTCAAGCCTCATCCGGAAAAAAACAAGAGCAAAAGCAAGATAACCCAGGTGCAGAATATCATACTCAAGAGTTCCAGTAATCAAAATCAATACAAGGACCAAGTCCAATAGATGGCAATAACAATAAAGCCTTACATAGTCAAGAAAGGTCCACATGCTTTTGGTTTCAAAAGAGAGATCTCGCCAAACAAATGAATTTTCACGTTGAGACAACATTTGCCGATATGTTGATGAACCTGAGAAATCAGACAAGTGATCTGCACGAAGCTTAAAACATGCCAGAAGAAAGACCAAGAAATAGCTAATAAGCATTCGGGGATCATCAATGATCAGTCCTGCAGGAAAAGGAGAAATTAACAGCAGATTAGTTTGAACCTCCATCATAGGCCAAAATTAAATAATGAATTGATAGATAACTATGAACCACTGACAGGAATAGACAAACTCTTCCAAGCATAAGCTAATTTAAGCTAAGTTAGAAAACAGTCTAAAATTGTTCAAATGCCCGTGTCAAAGATACCAGACTTCTTGTAGAAAGAAAAAGGATAAAACATGGCAAAGTAACATAGATGATAATGCTAAAATAAGAATCATTAAGTCAATTTTCTTCTGCCAGTCAAAAGCAAAGTATAATAATTTGTGCAGTGCTTATCTGCCCTATTTAAGCAATAAGCAGATCCAGAGATTAATACCCAGCCAACAGCTCCTGCAATACTGAAAATATGAAGCCGAGCTTTTCCAGCAGTCATGGCAACAGATTTCAGACTGACTTGGCTTATTTTGATTCAGAGGGAACATACTCTTCCAAATGGCAAAATACTCGAGGATGAGAACAGAAGCAAACAAGAAGACAAGAACTGGCCATAATTTACGAATAATCTGCCGATTCAAAAGAATACAAACAGCAAGCACTGCAATATATAGCATAGAGATGGCATTCAACAAAGCAAAACTTGCGAGAAGCAAAGCAATCATGTTAATCTCCAGGCCATAAAGGCTAAACATGTTCTCTATCCAGAATTTCAAATATATTTTTAAGAGAGCCTTCTGTGTTTCAAATCTCTCTTTCCTTAATGCAAGGATTCGCTTCTTGTTCCACTTATGACTCTCCTTGGTGCTTCCCCAGAAATATCCAAATGAAAATTTTCTCACACCATTAACCTCAGAACCTCCTGCTGCTTTGGAGGACCCATGATGAGGTGCTTGAGAAAAAGCACTGCTCAAAGATGACCATGAATTGCTTGCTGCTCTGTCTTGTCTTATAGGTTCTGTCCCAACACTAGAAGATGGCTTATCTTCCCCATTAGACATGTAGCCATTGGTGTAGTTATCCTCTGCTGGTAAAAATAAAGGACAGGGCTCTTCCCATTTGCGTTTCTTGGAAATACCACTTGGCATATTATCCAACCAACGGAAGACATTGTACTGAAGGATGCATGCAGCAATTACCAGAACCTTTCCTCTCAAGCCTGATTCTATACCCCAAAATCCTGGCTCATATGCACGAATACCCAAAAAGAGCGACAAATCAGAATGCTTTTGCCCTGGAAACATTTCAGCTTGTTTACCCCACATCTGAAAAAGATACTCTGATGTAACCAGAAATCCCGTATAAACTAAGAATGATTTGGATGGGATTTGAGAAGCTTTAGGTAATGTTGAACATATGACAAGGCCAAGTAGATACAAGAATCCAAAAGCACAAATTGGAGATAAAGATGCATAGAATAATGAGACAAACAGGACCTTCTGGCTGTGCCAAATCAGAAACCGCTTGGCAAAGCCAAGTATCCCAGAACCTAAAGGATTGGGATGGTAAGTTCTGTTGTACTTGCTCTGCCTCCTTTCATAGCTATAAAGTTGCATCACAATTAGAACAGCTAGAGATTGCCAAATATTATCCAACAATGAAGCTTCAGGATCATAACCCAAATAAAAATAGAGATTTATAAACCCAGAGAGCCAAATCTTAAAGCTGGTAAAACTGCTTAAGCTATAGATAATAATGAACACCATAATTGCATATATTTTTAATGGAAACCATAGGCGCCTTTTAGTTCTCTCAACAAGTTGTCTTCCAATAATCCAAACAAGGAGAAGAAAGATGTATCCAAATGATATATAGTTGGGTGTCACCATGTATACTGTGAGAAGAATAGTCAGCAAAGCAATGTAGGTTCCACATGATCGATATATTGATAAAAACTTCTGCCCAATTTCGCTAAGGAATGATGCTATCCTTCTCTCTGAATAACATTAAAACAAACAAGTAAAAAAATGCTGTCAATAGAAGTTTAGAGGTAGAAGCAGTAATGGAAATATTGATAGACAGAAACAAAATATTATAATAAACAAAATGGCCTAGAGACAGCTATCTTGAACATTCCTAGAAGTCCAAATTCATCAGAAAGCAGACATCTCATTGTGGCCTAAGGTCAGGCTAAGAACCAGCTATAAAATAATCAAAAAGTATTTACACTAGATCCATAAAGCCTGCACATCATAGCAGGATGATACCAACTTGTTCTAGGTTTAGTTTGCTATAATATTTGAATAAAATGTAAGGCATGAAATTTATTAAACGGTTCTCTACTTAGAATGCAAGTACAGACATAAAAACAGTCAATTTTACTACCAAGTTTCCCATACCTGATGAACATAACATTTCGACATTCATATAAAATAAGCTAAAATATAGGACTACCTATCAAAATAATTTTAGCATTTGCAATTAATAGTGGAAAACCAAACTTTTTTTATAGGTATTTTCTTTTTCAATTTTAACAGCCAAATTTGGACAGAAATTTTGACATGCATAGAGATTATACCATAAGAAGGATTATCATGGTAGTAGGAGGCACTTGGAGATGCATAGACTGACAAGAGGACAGACTTGTTCAGACCAGCTCTCAAGATGCTAAATCCAACAGGAGGGCTAGGGGTGTGCTGCACAATTGCTGAGAATGAAAATAGCATCTCAAACCCATGGTTATGGACTGCACAGAAGCACGCAAGCAAAGCTATTTCCAGAAAGTTCAATGAACTGTTATGTTTATGGAGACCTACATCAATTCAGAGAAGATTGTTTAGTTTCTTTCTCTTTCCAGGGCCAGGGTAGTTCATTAATAGCCATAATCATGACATATAAATGAAATTAGATAACCCAAAGCAAATACATACCCAACTGCGACATGATTTCCAAAACAATGGAGCCTTTTTGCTCCAAAGCATTAGAGATCAAATCGATCTGAAGAAGGTACAACAATGCAAAGTGAGCTTCACAAAGAAGAATCAGAGACTGGCGAATCTTTCTGCTGATGTTGTGGCTCAAAAGATAGATCAAAAAGAAAACCACTGAAGCAGAGGAGAAACACATAAAGCCAATTAGAAACTGCTATGGATAAACTTGCAGTAATAATACAAATTTGCACTTGCTTATGTGAATTGTACAAGAACATTGGACAAAAATCCTTATGCTAAAGGAAAATTTATAATTATACTTAACTAAGAACTAAAGCCAACAAGGTTTAATAGAACATACAATAGACAGCATGGATTAATCCGGGTTTCATTGCTATGATAAATATCAGTGCAAGCATGATAGCTCGAGAACATTTGCGCAGTCCCCATGCAATTGTAGCCACAATGAACACCTTGGTCTCTCCATCCACTGCAAACAAAGGACACGAAGAAGCAATTATATAGATTAAAAAGTAAAATTACCACCCTTTTGTACTCAATATCCGTAAATGATCTTAAAATAGATAAGAGAAGCAGTCTAAAGCAATGCCAGAGTAGTAGATATACGAGAAAATAATCAGTTTTATGTGCTGTCAGAAGACAGAAAATCAAAATTAAATCTTAAAGATATCTTAAAATAAAAAACTAACTCTTCAAGCTCACTGTTGTAAGATAGAAATCTAACTCGCTAAATGCACAATCCTAGAAATATATACCTTCTCAGGATTTCTAAAGATATATTCCAAAGCCGACCTGATGACAGTCCTCAAAATGCAGATGCCAAGAAAGAAGTCTGTAGCACTCAGAATATATAATTCATACCTTCCACAGCAGAGTTGTTCGATGATATAGCGTCCTCATCAGATAAATAGAGGAAAACAGAATTATTTACAAGATTCCCCAAAGCAACCAAAATTCCAAGACAAAATTGTGCAAGCAAAAAAAATCCAGGTATGGGATAATGCCAAAACCCAACCATTTCCCAAATTTCCATATCCTGCATGAGCCCATATGTTGATGAAAACATAACAAAAAAGAAATCTGAACCATTTAAATTTATGAAATGATGAATTTGCAAAAGAGAGGAGTACCTTCCCAAAATTCCTATTCAAGAAAGCAAATGCCACATTGAATATATAGGTGCTTACAGCCCACAAAAGAATGAAGACAAGGAGAAGCCCATTTAACCGGTGCAAACGGAACAGGGAAGGAAAAGCATACACAATGTAGCCAACATATGCAAGTAGCCCAAAAGCACATATACTTGCAAAGTGGAAACTCCAAAAGGAAAGAGCAAACAAGGATACCTGTCAAAATTTCCACAGACAATTTACATATATATCTTAATATTGATAAAATTAGAGAAAAGACCCATAAGATTATAGAAACATTTAGTAAAAGGTAGCAATCATACTGGAAAACAGTAAGTGAAAAAGTTGATGGTAAAAGTCCGGAAAGCTGTCCCTCGTAGTAAAACATTGGTATGCCTTACACCAGATCTGGAGAATTAGAATAACTCATTACAGAACTCAAAATAACCTATCAGTTAAAGAATGGACCCTTTTGTTTTCTAGAAAATAAAAGCAGAAGCATAAATGATACATGAACATCTTATACAGTGTGCCAGATCCAAAACAAACATGATGGTGAAAAGAAAAAGTTAATTAAAATGAGTGCTCGTAATTAAAATAATTCTGCAAAGGAGCAAATTGAATCAGTAATTTGATCATGTTCGGTATCCTCTCACTACTGCTTTCTTTCAGGATAGCTCTATTAAACATAGAAAAGCATGATCAAAATAGTAAAGTGTAGATAAATACACATGGGTTAAGAATAAGAGAAATTTCCAGGATATAGCAGTACAAATAGTTATTTGGATAAACTATTTCCAGCTTATAGGTGCAAGAAATGAATTAAATCCATGGATAAATCAAGTATCCTAGAGTTTGCAATTTATGGTGTGTATAATATTTTGCCTCTTTTTAAGATTTAAAAGCATATAACAAGGGAAGAATCAGAAATAATATAAATAGGTATGTTACCTTGATTCACGAATGAAGAATGAATGCTTTGATGGAAGTAGTTGCTCTGTCAAGCTACTTTCCCGCGTGGACATGATAAAATCCATTTCCTCCAAATCACATTTGACATAGGATAGCTGCAGTACAAGACAGAATATTTAAATAGAAGAAATAGACACCAAGACGAAAGCAGTACAGAAATATTTTAAAAACAAAAAGAACACAACACATAAATAAATAAGATATTTTCAAAATATTGTCATATTATGTCTTACAAGTAATCCAAAACTTCAGGTATTACTAAACAAAACTTAAGACGACCATAAATACATGTACTAAGCATATACATAGAGCTGCTCTAATCTTGTTCTCAATTATATTATTTCTTTATAATTAATTTAACTTGTTCAAAACTATTAAGAACATATATTATATAAATATGCGGTTTCCAACTAGGAAGCTCTCAAATTTTCAACTGCAATTTCACTGAGCAAATTGAATAAAAATTGCATCCAGAATGGAAAAAATGTCATCAATCTCCAAAGTTTAGTTTGCAACTAAATAGTTCATATCTGTCCGGGAAAATTTTCTTATAGAAAGAAAACACTTCAAACCATCTTAAATTAGTAATATGGGGAAAAGACTTATTAGATGGACAAATGTCAGACACAGGAAAGACTCAAATGAAGTCAATTTCATAATATAAGATTCTAGGAAGAGGGAAGAGTGTCTTGCATTTCATTTAAAGGTTCAGCTAAAATCTTTAAACAGAATCAGACGTATAGTAATAAAACTAGTACATACCATGATGTAAAAAAGTACAAGAGAAACAGAAGAGCAAATTTCAGTCCACTCAGATGTTGAACATATTTTGAATAGACCAACAAAATCAGCTATCCACTGTAACATACTTGAGAACTCTATAGGGAGTTGATACACATAAAGCATGAAAATGCTGAAGCCTGCATAAAACTGGAGAGCCTTCCACAACCTTGACAAAAAAGAAACAGAACATAAGCTACTAAAAACATTAACCAATGATAAAATCAAATTCATTGACAAAGAAAATGAAATAGAACAATGTACAAAGAGTCAAGAAGAAATCACCTGAATAGTCCTAGAAAATTGCTAGTCAAAGACCAATCCACTAGCCCAATGCAGCTTCCAATGAAAAATGGCAGAGAAATCCACGAGGGATGGCTAATTCCCACAACCAGCTGAATAGCAGGTAGAAGCAAACAGGAAGCAACTTTAAGATGGGAACCTTTCATGAAATAAACAATGGAAATAATTTTATATCAGTTTCAATTTAAACATGACTACCTGAGGTAACAAGTAAATTAAAAAAACTCAATTAAAATTTTAAGTTCAGAAGCTGAAGCAGAATAAAGATTAAGAGAGAAATGTTTAAGATAGTTTTAACTTTTCTTTCTTTTTCTATAGTGTCCGAGGCCAACAAAAGTACCAACTTATTGTCAACAGCATAGACTTAATGGGAATTGAAATTTATATATAAAAGTAATAAAGCTGACTGCAATGCAGATAAGCAACGCGATCATTTCAGTTGGCTAACCAGCGAAATAGCAAACTACCAGGCATACACATTATATGTTATTAATGCAGTCTGTGCATACATTGGATATTACTAAGTTGGCAAGGATACAACTCACAGTAGAGCTATACTGCACGAAATACAAAGCATTTGTTTGCAGAGAAAACTCAACTGTCTGTTCTGTTACCACATGAAAACCCTTGACTAGATTGACAAGAACTCTAAATTGAATATGAGGCAAAATAATGCTTTAGAAGTTCTAGTAGCTAACTTATAAGCTTTAAGTAGGCTACAGAGATCAATATTTTCACCTCCAATCCACAAGGCCCCAAAGATCACAACAGAAATATTCCACTAGTAAAACATGTGCTATCATTGACACAAAATGAGAAGAGAATAATAAGGCTTCACTGCTGCTTTAGAAGAGGGACAATTGGGGGAAGAGTGTTGAACTTGATTTAATTCATTTAACAAAGTGAATAAAATCATCTCTAGTTCATATCCTCTGCATGCAATAAGTTAATCCTAAAACATGCATATAGGATTGCTAAATGGATCCTGTTTTGGGTGGGGAGAGTACATAGTGCAACAATATCACTACATAAAAAAAAATTAGAAAAATAAGGAAATACTTACAAACCTAATTGTTCAACTGTTGTCAAGAAATGACCCCAACAAGTATACCGCCACGGAACAAGACCGAATCTGTTCACATGTATATCAAGCAATGCAACTACTAGCACTAGAAGTTGTGTAACCAAGAAATAGATCACAGTGGGAGATCTCCAAGACTGGATTCTGCAAAAGCATAGCCAAATGGACAAACTGTCAAAATATGCAGAGACTGAAGGAACAGAAGAATTAAAGAAAACAAAATATATCCTTACATCATAAAACCAATTAGCTTGAGCCACCAAGCATCTCCTACACTCTGTTTATAGCCTCCAACAGCCCATATAACAAGATATGCAACTTGTGAAAGAAAAACAAGTAGGGAAAAGATGATAACAGGCCACAGTAACAAATATTTCCTCCTGAAACGAAATCCTATAAGAAAGTAATCCCATGTTACTTTATAAGAAATGAAAACAACTTCAAATAAAACCATTAAAATAACAATAATCAGAAAAAGAAGTTAAACTTATAAAAAATGCAAGAAGTCAAGAAATATCATAAACCCCTCTTCTAATTTTCTTATAGACTCGGGGTTATGTAACATTAAAGACTGCTGAATTCTACAATAAGCACTTAGCAAAGTTCATTAGATACGTACAGCAAAATCTAAAGCACCAACAAGATAAAAGTAGTAAGAAAAAACAATGAACAACTGAGACCCTGCTGAATTATGGAAAATTAGAACTACAGAACTGCAAAGATAAAGCAAAAATTTACCAGAAAATCTTCATCACTTACCTATTTTAGGTGCAGTATACTGAATGAGAAGGAAAGCGATCAAATCAACATGAGAGATCAAACTCCAATTGAGCAATGAAGCTTCAAGAAAGACAGAACAGGTAAAAACTATTAATTAATTGATGGCAGAGCATATATGTATTTGTATATGCATACACACAACAAAAAAAATGCAGTTTCAAACAGTAACTCATAAAAGAATAAATGATCTCAACGTCAGTAGAGAATTTTTCTTGCTGGGAGTCTTCTATGTAGAGCATTCTGTAAGTTATCAATTTACAGGTCTCTCAACTTATAAAATTTAAAATTAACACTCTATGGCACTCTGCTAAAACCGTGCCTCAAAGCTCATTAACAAACCAACCTGTCTCTCACCAAAAAGAATACCAATGAAGTTTTCGCTTTTCAAGTGACTTTTAACTGCAAAATCCCTTCTACCCTTCTCACCTTTCAGGTTCCAAAATAACAAAGACTGGATGATGTCCTGTGTCACAAGCTAATTTTAAACTAGGTTCAGGTACCCAGGAATTAGATTTTTACAGTCTCAAAAACTTGAAACTTACAATTGATACTGGTCTAGTTCAAGAATGACCCCCTCAAAGTGAATTTTCCAAACAATATATGAAAAGAACAGAAGGTTGCATATAAATGCAAAGACTAGTGTTCCCATCATGAACTCATGAGCAGTAAACAAAATCCCTACTCTTAAACAGCAGCTTGGATGATAAAAAAAAAGGGTCATTTAGACTCTCCTCAACTTCCTAAGACACTCCCTTATGGAATTCGGATTTCGTTATTTCTCTATGGGACATAGCATAGCTCAAATTATACAGATAAACGCGAGCACTTTAAGACATAGCTCAAACAATGCATATGTAAAGTAGATTCCAACAGACAACCAACACCACTAAATGAATTTCTAATTAAAAAAAAGGGGGGGGAATGAAGCAAAAAAGAAAGAAACCCGGAGTCTTTATATAAATTTATAAGGGATGAAATTAAAAGTAAAGAGTATTAAGAAACAAAGCATACCTGTAAGAAGCAGCAAAGGCAAAGCAAACCCAGTTAGAAAACTCCCCATGAGATTAGCACTTGAATTCCACCAAAAAAACCAGATCGATTCACAGCAAAAACACAGAATACGTTAATGGGTTTTCGTTTTCCATTAAAATCAACAAAAACCCATTTCACATCAAATCAAAAATTTCCTCCTAAGCAAACGAAACGAGGAAATTTTTGACTTGAAAACCCCAAGAATGGAAGTTCGGGTCACGTGTTTTTCAGCAAAAGAGGGAATAAATTAATAAAAATAAAAACGAAATTAGCTATGGGTTTTACTAAGTACAAAACCAAATTCGTCAAAATCTGATGTCCTGAAATATGTATTAAGGAATTAAAATAACAGCAAGGTTGATTTTATATTATGAACATAAAAAATGATTTTTTTATATAAGGAAAATATGGCTTTACCTGATATTCTAGAATATTATATAACTCAAGATATTTCTTTTACCCGCGCAATGCTGCGAAGGGAAATATCTTTCTAGCATATTCATTGATTTATTTATTTATTTTGGTACATATAATTAGAGTCAAAAATTTTAAAATTCCATGGGTGATTGAATCAATTATATCACCAGTTTATTTAATTAAATTAAATAAATTATTAAAAATTTATAAAATATTAAAAATTTGGTTTGTGTTTGAATTAATTGATTTATATCAATTTCTAAATCTATTGATCTAATTACTTTTTTGAATTGGTATCCTAATTGATTCTCGATTCGATCAATTAATTTATCTAATTTGATTTAAATAATCTCAATAAAGCTAAATGAATATAAAATTTAGAGGATAAATAAAAATGATAAATATTGTATATGTATAAATGAAGGATTAAAAAATCAAGCAATGAAATATGAAAATATTTATTTTAATATTTTTTTAAGAAATAAAAAATTAAAGTGTTGTTTTTGATAAAAAGGTTATCAAAATAAAAATGGAAAGAAAAAATTTTCAAATATTTAAGAGTTTAATAATATTTTTTCAAAAGAAAAAATTGAGGGTTTAATTAAAATTTTGTGAGATTAATGAGAAATTCAAAAAAAATTAGAAGAGCTTAATTAAAAATTTCAAATAAATTAAAATACATAACGAAAATTTTCAATACAAAAATAAAAATAAAAATTTTCAAAAAATTAGGAGATCAAAGCTCCCTTAGCCTCCATTACGATCCGCCACCGCCTTTATGGTTCATCAGTTCACTATTTGAAAGAGTAAGATATATGATGTGCTTATTAAGTTCAACTGAACACTTATATTATAATCATTTATCAATGGTTACAAATATTGAAAATCAAGACCAATTAACCATATTGAACTAAGATTTTTCGGGCTTCATTAAGTTGACATTTTTTATCATTCTTTCTTTTGTTTTCTTGATATATTTATCGGATATTTCATTGATATTCAACCCCAAACCTGTAAGCACTAGTCTCGAATCATCAGGTCGGACTGGTGTTGTCGCCATGGCAAATTCATTGCCTGCCTCCCCACTGGCTACAGGGACGATGATCTTTGGGTGGCCTATACCAGTTCGCAATGAATTCTCCTTCTTACCCGAGGGGTCAGGGACCGACAAACCGAACTTGTCAACGGTAGGCTGATCATCCAACTCTTCTGTTTGCTTAAACAAAATCTTAACTGTAGGATCTGAACCATCATCCTTGGCTTGGCTTGCAAGTGGTTCTTGTACTTCATTGCTAGCAAATTCACCTAGTGACCCTTTACCAGTTGAGCCCTGAGTCATGATGTGACCCAAGGTTAACCATTTCGAGCCTTTACGAATGAAGTTGAAGAGCCTATGGCAAATGCCAAATGGCTGATCATCCTTTCCCTTCTGCTCCATTGCCTTGGCTGAAAATAAGTGGAAAAGAATCGCTATTTGAATGATTCGAAACTTGGAGCTCAAAAAAATGAAGAAAGAAAGAGTGAGATTTTCCATGGAAGGGAGGGATATAATTTAATGGATTCTTGGAATAAGGGAGGAATTTGTACTTTCCTTTAAGTCAAATTTTATTCCAAAACAGCAACAAGAAACATCGAGGGGAATTGGTGATTGGTGAATGTAGTTGATGGAGAGATTAAGATACCATGTGAACTGAAGTTTCTTCTTTTTTTTTATTAGCAAATATGCTTTGTGAAATTACTAGGAGATAAGATATTCTTTCTACACTTGATGTAAACATATCTATGGAATAAAGTTAGATGGAGACTTTTGACATATGTGCATCAGTCTCGTGCATATTCAATAAACAATGACATGTCATCAGTGAAATAAAAGAAATAGTGAAAAATTTATAAATAAATATTAATAACTTCATTCTAAAATAAATCTAAAACTCTAAAATTATCATAAACCTTACATCTTAAACTATAAAATCTAAACTAAAAACCCTAGAAAAAAAATAATTATAATTAATATTTATTTTTATTTAAATAATTATTATTATCTCCACTATTTTATTATGCACACCGATAATGTATAAAATCTATACACATTAAATATAATTCATATATATTATTAATGCAATTTAAGAATCTTCCACGGGCACTTCAATTAGAATATGCATAAATTGTTCTTCACATGCATGTGTGTGTGTGAATGGCTATTTATAAAGAAAGAAAAAGCATAAATTCCTAAGGGGCAGCATTAAGGGAAACTAATGGGTGTCTGTTTCACATGAAAAGAGAATATCAACTTTCATCTACAACTTTGGGAACCCTTTCCTAATGAAAGAAAATCATAACATAAAAATAAGTGAAGGGATTGGATACGGTGAGGTTTTCTGATTTGGTGTTTTTTGTGGTATCATCAATTTTAATAGCCAAAATCTAGAAGTATAATTAATTGAACTCTTTTGATTGATCTCACTTAGAGAACTCACTCGAGTTTAAACTTGTGGAGGGGTAATGGAAGGCCTTTATATGGCCAGCTCTTTTAGGATGTTGTGTGTGCGTGTGTAGCGTAACAGCTTTTAAAATTGGCATAATGATAACTTTAATTCTCAACGTTTATATATATGCCAATTTATTTAGTCTTGATTCTAAAATATCTAACCCTTAACATTTACATATTGTATAATTTGGTCTTTTTTGCTTTTTATAATTGGGTAACCATTTTATAATTTTTTATAATTGGGTGACAAAAAATAAATTTACTAAGTTGGGTGACTACAATGTGGTTTACCCTTATAAAATTTACATTTGTCTAACCAACAAATTGCATTACTTAATTTAGGGTTGAGTAAAGAAATTGAGAAAGCCAAAATTTGATTTGAACCATTGCATTTTATTCGCTTTGATTTGGTTTCAGATTGATGTTATCACTCATATCTCACAATTCAATTTGGGTTCAATTTTTCCGCATGAAACTCACTTTATTCAAATCAAACCGAATGAAAAGAAAACCATATTTAAACAAATAGTCGTGATAGACTAACAGATAGATTATTAATATCTACATGGCTAATTCATTTCACCCAATTATTATTATATTGTTAAAAAAAACTAAATATAATCATACAAAAAGTTAAAGTTGTTTAAATGTTTCAAACAAAAAGTTTATATATATTAATGTAAGTGGATCATTTATTGAATATGATAGTTATATTTATAAGCACAATTATAATTTTAGTAAATTACTTTATAAAACTTTTATAATAATTTATTCATAAAAGAAATTGTTCACAAATTGTCAACCGTGTATGTTTGATCGTTATGAATTTAATTGATTATATGATATATTGCAATGACTCAATTATAAATAATTGAAGCCAGCAACTAATGAAATTAATTAAAAAACGATACAATAAACATTAGGTATATGAATGATTTATATGTTTCTTTTTAACAACTTTGAATGATTTATCAACTAAATAGCTTAACTTAAAATGACTTTTTTAAGTGAGGATAAATATAAAAAAGAGTACACATGAACTTTCATCCAATGAATAATATGATATATGAATTTTGATTTTGTACGGTTATACACATGAAACTTTGATCGATGATCAATTTTATGCATAGAACTTTGATTTTGATTCAATTAGTAAGTATTTAAATAAATAGATACAATAATTTATTTATATTAGAAAAGTATAATCATCTCTGCATGTAATGTGTAAACGTAAAATGTATTATATCAGTAATAATGTTAATGGTTCGTGAAAATTGAATCAAATTAAAATGTCATATGTAAAATTGCACAAAATCAAAGTTCATATATAACATTGCACATTAGACTCAAGTTCATGTGCAGTTTTGATATTCATCCCTTTTAAATAGTATTTGCAAATTGATTATGATATTAATTTAATTATTTAATTCACTTTATAAATGAATGTAAAGTATGTATTATGATGGTTAAGAAAAAATTAAGAATTGCAATATTAGGTTTTTTGGGCCCAAAAACAATGTGGTTGTTTTTTTCACAAGCATTGTCCAAATTTGCCAAAGAATTGCTAAATCGAATCACAATTATCGATTTCAAATATTTTGATTTTTACTCAACACATTCGATTTTAAAGGTCGAAAATCAAATGAAGCAGTTCAGTTCAATTTTTGTCTAATAAATATTGTATCAAACTGAATCAAATACACCACTAATCTAGTTGATGCCTAGTTCAGGAATAGGTTGTGCTATATGTGATTTAACTAGACAAGGTAATGTAAGAATAACTCACAATGATCCAAACAAGTAAATAAAGATGACTCAGACTTGAAGTTACCAAACCCATAATGACTCGATATGAAAACAAAACTCAAAACCTCAAATTTGAATAACCTAAGCCCAAAATACTCGAGATGCGAAGTCAAATCAAACCTAATACAAACCCAAAATCAACTCAACCCGAAATGTTCTAAAAATTTTAAAAATTTTATTTGACCTGACCTAGATGGACTAATTCAAAATCAATCTGACCCATACAATCAGAAGTTATACTTATCATCTATTGTCGATATGAACATTTATAAGCAGAGCAAATATCTACTAAAATATTTCTAAAAAATGTAAAATTATAAATTAATGTAACGATAAGATTACACCGTTACTCTCAAAAAGGAATTTCTAACTTCATCCTTAATCATCTCATACCCTTGAAGTTGATATCAAAAGTATTACATAATCAAAGCATTCCACAGCTTGGTGATAAGGGTTTGATTGGAATCAATTTTGGAGAATTTTTTTTGCTACCCTATGTTTTTTAAAACTTAAACTAAAATCAAATCGAAATTTAAAAATTATTTGATAAACCATAAAACAAAACTCTTATTGTAAAGTATGTAAAAAACAAAACAGAAAATTAATATAAAAAGCAAAAATTGAATTCAATCGAATCAAATTATTACGGATAGTTTGAAATTTTTATAATCCAATTAAAGTAAAAATCAATGGTGACCAACCAGCTGGAAATTTTTGTATTTGGTTGATTTGCAAGTAAAAGTTTTAAGGTTAAAGTTAAAATTTCGTGTTAAAATTATCTAACTGAATTATTAATTTTTACAAAAGATCGAAAGTACAACTTCTCATTTACTCAAGTATTTAAAATGGATTATGTAACATCCTCAAAACCCTATTGGTCGTAAATAATATGAGATAAAATCTTACAAAAATAAGGTATAAGATCAAAGAAAATGAAAGTTGCAATATATCAAAAGAGAGTTAAATCAAGAAGCATGACACGATGTATTAAGGAAGTGACTAAATCGTAAATATGTGAAAAGCTTTTGGCTCAAGTGTAAATATTTAAAATTTAGGGGATTGAAATGTAATAATGGGAAATTTGAAGGACCAAAAGTGAAAATAATCCAATTTACTAATATATGGAATTGGCATGCATGGACCAAATTGAATAGGTGAAGAATTGTGAGGGACTAAATTACAATTTTACTAAATTAAGTGATAATTCAATGATGGAATTTTGAAAGATCATAAATAGTAAAATTGTCAATTAGCAAGAGGGAGAATTATAGAATATAATGATGATGTTGATGATATTTTGGTGATTTTTTTAATTAATTAGTTAAATATTATTTTATTAATATTTTACTTAGATATTTATTATTATTTTATTTAGAAAATGGTAGTATAAAAAAAAAGGAAGGATGAAAGAAATTTATCATCCGTCCAACGTGAGTGAAAGGGTAAGAAAGAATGTTTTCTTTTCTTTACAATTTAGTCCTTTGTCATGAAAACCTACATTTTTACCCAAAATCTTTAAAAATTTCTTTAGATATTAAAGAGAGAAGATGAAATAGAGATTTTAGAGAATATGCCAATCAATTTAGAATCAAGAAAATAGTAGATGAAAGTGGAGAAAATGAGAAAAAAAAATGAAGGAAAGCGGTGAAGATGAGAAATGCATGGAAATGAAGAAGAAATGAAGAAATTCTTTACAAAAGAGGTAAGTTTCATACTAAACCTATTTGTATTTCAATAGATTGAGTTAAAGATATTTTGAGTAAGATGTATGAAACATGTATTTAATCTAAATACTAGAAATAGAAAGTATTTTGATGAAGAACAAATACTTCAAACACTAAATTGGTAAGAGAGAATATGATTTGTATAGTGAAAAGTACTAATATTAAGAAATGAATATGTAATCTACACATAAACATAAGTAACTAAATTGTATAGTAATCAAAAGTATGGCAATAATGTGTGATTGAATGAAAGATGGTGCAAAGGACCTTGAAAAATAAAATATTTTCATTACAGTTTGGACAATAGCAGTGACTTAATTTTGAAAATTCACCTAAAATTTTAGAAATTTAGTTAGAGATTTAATTAAATATGGAATTAAAGCTTATTGAGTATAGTTTCATATGGAAGAAACGGTGAAATAAATTAGACTTTATAGTTTGAGATATATTAATTTTTGTGAAACAAGGTTGGAGTGGATTCGGGTTCTCCTGTTCTAAATTTGGAAAATCATAAAAAATTGTAAAAAAAAAATGATTATGAGTTTAAATTTATATGTTTAAATTATTAATGAGTCTATTTTCAATAGAAACAAACGAAAAAATCATCCAAACCTCGTACTAAGAAATAATTAATTTTTAGTAAAGAAATATCGAAGTTGTCAAGCAACAGAATAGGGACAAATTTGAATAATTTACCGTACTGATTGGCTAAATTATAAATTCTGAAATTTTTATGGTAAAAATATATTCGAGTCTAGTTTCAAAAATATCAATTGGATCTTAATTTCAAATTCTGTAACTCAAGACATAAATAATTTAGTGACTATGACTTAAGTGGACAGCTTTGATATGAACATATAAGTAAATAGTGGAATTATGGACAATGTTACATATAAGCATGTTATATACCAAAAGCTAAAGATTCTAATAAATATATACATAAAAGATGTGGAATGGAGAGGAAGATGAGGGAAAAAATATATATGATTATATATATAGTAGATGAATTTGAAATGTTTCGAAATGGTTGTAAATGATGAAATGATTAATACATGTGAATATGTTTAAACGAATTGATAAAATAACAAGTGAATAATTGTTAATTGATGTGATATTGAATTCTTATTAAAATTTTATGAAGAATTAAATTGATTGCCACAATTTAGAAATAAATATGAAATATACATAAATTGGGTAAACTACTTTGAAAGTGCAAGTCCTCCAATGGTCTTATTTGTAAAACTTTGATATTTGTCTTAATTTTATAAACTTTGTTATCTTTAATCGAATATCATGTTTTTATGAGGACTTGGGATTAGAAATAGATATCAATGGATGATATGTAAAATGAAGTGGCAGTTACGATATCTAAATACGGTTCATGTAATGATATAAAAAAATAAATAAATAAATAAAAATAAAGCATGGAACTTGTAGGAAAATGGAGATTATGTTATGATGACAAGTTTGCTATGTCATGACGTGAAAACCCCAATGTGGCGACGACAATTCAAAATTTTTTATGAACTATACAATTTGGCATTTGATCAATTGTGGACGTTTTAATGAGATCATTTAACTTATAATTATTTTTTCGTAAATTTAATTATTATTGAAATGAGTTAATGATCTATATTAATTAAATAATATGATACATTGATTTGAAATTTTCAGTAGTTGCTTCGGTAACGAATGTAACATCCTGATGCCTTGACTCGACGACCAGGTCGAGTATGGGGTTGTTACAAATTAAATTAAAATATTATATTTTAATTTATAACTTACACATAGATCTGTTCTTAGATCGGGTCACTTGACCCGATAAGTGGGAAGGTCTGATTAAAAATATATGCTCGAAAAATGGGCTTGAACAAAAAAATAAGACTTGTTTAAAAAATGGGCCAAGCTTCAGATAATGCTTTTTTTGACCCGAGCCCAGCCCAATCCGACATAATTAGAAAAAAAAAGACAAAAAAAGCTATTTTGATGCTATTTTTTATTATTATTTTCTCACTATTTTACTATTATTTTACTATTATGTTACTACTATTTTGTTGTTATTGTTTGAATATTGTATAACTCTTATTTTGTTATTAATTTTGTTACTATTTTAGAGGCATTTGATTGTTAAGTTACACATATCTTAGTGTTATTTAAGTATAAATATTTTTTTAATTTGTTGGAAAATATTTATTTTATTTTATAAGTATTTTTTATGTATTGTATTTTATTTTTTTATATAAAAATTTTAATTTGGCCGAGTTGAGCTTGGGCTAAATTTTAGGCCAATTTTTTAGGTTGGGCCCGAGCCGAACAAATAGGCCTAAAATTTTGACAAGGTTCAACCCGACCCATTGACAAATCTACTCATATATAATATATGGACTAAATTCATAACTTACATATAGTATAGGGTCTAATAATAACTTAATTTATAAAAAAATAACTTTATAAAGTTATGATAAAAAAACTATAATATTTTTAAATGAATAAGTATGTTATTTTTATAATGTAAAGCATAGACACGTAGATAAGTTATGTCTATATTTCTTCGTCATAACTTTTTATAAATATATATTTAACCCTTTCATAACATGTAAATTATTGTTTTATAATAAACTTTTGATCATAATTTTAGAATTATTTTAGGATTTTAAAAAATATTTTTTATTATAACTTTATAAAATACACAATTTTTTTTACAATATAATTTTTTAAGGTTTATAATATAAGAAAATTTTGGCCATAACTAATCCAAGTACTCATTCATGTTTATAATATAATTTCTATAACTTGTATAAAAATAATTTTTAAAAATTTTATTTAAGTGTAATTAACTGCGTAATTATTCTAATTCTCACCATCCCCCTTAACAATTGAAAAGTTTAGTTGGGGTGCTCCAATTTCACCCAATGCAGTGGGACTCATCAATTATAATGGTTACACAAACACGTCATCCTTGTGTAATTACTAACAATTACACTTAAATCTAATTATTAGATGCATTTCCAAACACTGCCTAAACGATAGGCAACTTAAGCAAACTTACTTTGAATATAATATTTATTTGGATAAATATCTTATTTTCGTATCTAAGTTTGGCTTCAATGTTCAATTTGATAAATGAGTTTTTTTTTTCTCAATTTGGTACTTGAGTTTAGCTTTAATATTTACTTTGGTACTCGAGTTTTTTCAATTTGATATTTGAGTTTTTTTTGTTCAGTTTAAGTATCTAAGTTCAGCGTTTAATTTGGTACGTGAGTCTTTTTTTGGTCCCGATTAAGTATCTGTGTTCTTTTTAGCATAAAACACATGTCAATCATTCATTGGGCTATATTATATCATTTGGCATAGGTACCAAATTGAATATTGAAGCCAAATTTAGATATCAAGTTAGGAAAAAAAACTTAGGTACCAAATTGAACATTAAAACCAATCTCATATATTGAATGATATATTAATAGTATTTTTTAAACATAATATTTTATTTATATTATTTTATTGACATATATTCGCAAGTGTCTTCATCTGTTTTACAATTTAAATCTAATCTTATTCGAGAAAAAAAAATATTCAGGTAAAACACTCCTTACATGACTACTCCAGAATTTTATTTATATTATTCATTCATTATTAAATAATAATGTTGCACCATGAAATTTGATAGATATTATTATTTTTATGCACGTATAAGTATAGATAAAAGAGTTATTTTATATTGTGGTTGTAAAATTTTAAAACTTTGAAACTCATGTGATGGCTTGATGGCCAAGAGTGTTCACCGCCTCATGTGTGACCTGGATTCGAGTCGCACTAGTCACATTGGTTGTTTGGGATATGCCCTGTTATTGTAATTCACCAAAAAAAAATTAAAACTCTACAAATATAAAAAGAGATGTAATAAATAAAAATAAAAATTAATTATATAAAAAGGATATTTATCAAATTTTTAATTAAATATTTATGTCATATAATTACAATATTATTATTTTAAAAAAATTTATGAAAATATAAACAAATTTATATATTTGGATGACATCATCATTTGCACATCATATTATATTAACATGAATTTTTTTTAGAAATAAACGTTACATACGGATTAAATTTTAACTCGATTAATATTAGTATTGTTGTCAGTGTAGAAAAATGAGCGTTCGAGCATGCTGGAGCATGTTTATACTACTATTTAATGATTGAGATGAATTATAGGTCGTTTTAAATAATCTTATCTAGGTATAAAATATAAAAAACTTAGGAGTATTATTTTATAACTACTGAAATGACTAGAATACCCCATTAAAGGAACAACAGTCTTCGGGTCAGTTCTGCATTACTTTTCAAAAGCACTTCTGGAAGAAAAGTTGTGCAGAATAAGTTGCTTTTGGCTGAAATTTTTAGCTTTTCAGAAGTGCTTTTGAAAAGCACTTCTAAAAATGAGAAGATAAAATTTTTAGCTTTTCCTCTCCCCAAAACACTTTTAGTGCTTAATTACTTTTTCACCCCTCCAATAACATAGTACTTCCCCCTTTTTTTTTTCTTGGTAATTAATTGCAAATGTGTTAAAATCATTAATTAAAAATAAAAAATATTTTTAAAATACTAATTACAAATATTTAATAGTTATATTTAAATATTTAAAATATAATTTATATATTCTAATTAAATTTTATAAATAATTAATATTTATTGCTTAAAAATATTTAAAATTTATATTTTATATATTAAAATATTAACAAGAAGTTATAATAATTTTTATATATTATTACTAAAATATAATAATATTAACTAATTTAAATATTATTTAAATGCATATTTGTTACTTGATAATAACATGTCTAAAATGGACATTTTATTTCTTAAAAGCACTTTTTGGCAGTAATACTAAACACTTAAATTTTAAATCAAATTTTTCAAAAGTACTTTTTTACAGTACTTTTCAAAAGCACTGTCAAACTAATTATTCTTTAAAAAAGCTAGTGGCGTGGAAGCCCATAAACAAAGCGGCTCACCAGTCACTATAGCTTTACCTCTAGTAAAAGAAAAAAAAAGAAAAAAAGTAATTTAATTTCAATTATTAAAATAAAATTTAATATCTTAAATAATAATTAGATTAAATCATAAAAACTCAAAATTTAATATAGATTAATTTGATATTCTCAGTAATTTTTTTTAAAATATATATATTTAGTTTAAAAGTTAAACGTTTCTTGTTAATTGTATTAATAATTTAATAAAATTTACCTTTTAAATATAAAATATTATGACATATTAATATTTTTTTCCAGTGTTAAAATAATTAAAAAAAAGTCAATGAAGCTTTAACAAAGTTGACAAAGATAGGGTAGAGGTGTGTATGGGCCGGGCCGGGCTCAACTAAAATTTTAGGTCCGTTTGCTAGGCCTGAATCTGGCCCAAAAAATGAGCCTAAAATTTTACTAAAGCCCGACTTGGATAAATATGTTAAAACCTAGGTCCGACTCGGCCCGCCCATATTAATTTTTATATTATTTTTATATAATTTTAAAAAACATATAATACATCAAAAATATTAAAAATATCAAAATAAATATTTCTCAAGAAATTGAAAATAAATTTTAAAAAATATATATATTTAAATAATAACAAAATTAACATATGTTTTTAAAATAATAATAATAAAATAGTAACAACATAATAATAAAATGGTAGTAAAATAGAGTATTAAAAATAGATTTTTTTTTCAATTAGTGACTTCTGGCCGGGCCGGGCCTCGGGGGTAAAAAATGCCTTACCAAGGCCTGGCCCGTCTTTTAAACTGGCCTTATTTTTCTATTCAAATCTATTTTTCGGGCCTATATTTTTTGTCTAAACCCTCCCACATTTTGGGCGGGCCTTTGAGTCGGGCCGGTGGCCCGACCCATGAACAAGTCTAAGACAGAGACTTTGAACCTTGAAAAATCGAGTTTTAGTCCCATTATTTGCAATTACAATGGTTGGGTTCTCTCTCTTACTTTGTGTGGATTTTATCCCGTTTTTTCCAAATTAGTCTGGCTTTTGTTTGATTCTTTTTTCATTACTTAACATCATAGTTAATTAAACATATATTTGTATTTGTCTTATACTTTTCTTGTATTGTATTCTAGTGAAACTTAAAAAAAAAATAAAAAATTTTAAAAATTGAACTTAAAAATGAAAATGTATGTTTCGAAATAAATCTCAAAACTTTACATAAATTTAATGTATAATTTTATATGTGAATTTTATTATGGTACAATTATACACATAGAACTATGATTGTCGAACTTTTATTTTGATTCAATGATATATATTCAAAGAAATAGATATATCAATTTATTTTTATATTAGATAAATATAATTATTTACATATATAATATATAAACATATAATTGTGTTATATTAATAATTATGTTAATAATTTGTGAGAATTGGATCAAATTAAAATTTCACACATTAAACCAAAGTTAATGTATAATTTTGAGATTTAACTCAAACATTAAATCATAATAAAAAGACTAAATTCATAAAAAAATAATTTATAGGGACCTTTTATAAAATTTTACCTAATAATTATATTACGTATGCCAATAAAGTCATCATCTTCGATGAAGCTTAGTAAATTCAGTCTCAGATTAACAGAAAAAAGAAAAAAAAACCCATAAAATTCCTCAAAGAAAACCCTCTCTTCCCGCGAAAATCCTTCTCAATTTAACAAGAGAAGGAAGTTTTTAAAGCCTTTTGCAATAAAATTTTGTTGGAAAGGGCTCATGGGAAGGGTTCTACATGAAACACCGAATCCACCATTGTCGTCGTCGACGGAAGGCGCCACCACGTCGTCGACGTCGGTGATGAAGACGTTGAACGGGTCTCACCACTTCAAGATCACGGGGTACTCGCAATCAAAAGGTATGGGGGTCGGAAAATACATAGCTTCTGATATGTTCATGGTGGGTGGGTATTTGTGGGCGGTCTATTTTTACCCCGACGGTAAGAGCCCCGAAGATAATACCGCGTACGTTTCGTTGTTCATTGCTTTAGCGAGCGAAGGGACGGACGTTAGGGCGCTTTTTGAGCTCACCCTTTTGGATCAGAGTGGGAAACAGAGGCATAAGGTGCATAGCCATTTTGGAAGGACGCTTGAAAGCGGTCCTTATACTCTTAAGTATCGTGGCAGCATGTGGTAAGGGTTTTATTTTGCAATTTCAATTGGAATTACAGGGTGGGTTTTTGGGTTTTACGATGAATTTTCTTTAGTTGATTGAAGTTTTGGTGGGTTTAATCTTTATTCTTCTTTTGTGACTTTTATTGGGGTTTTAATTATCTTGCAAGATAGTAAGAACTGCATAATGGGTTGTTCTGGTTCTTGTGCTTGTAATCTTCAGGTTCACTTTGTTGTTTAAGGCTAGAGTCTAGATCCTCTTCTCTTTTTTTTTACATTTATTGAGCATTAGCCTTTATGTTGGTTCTTAGGTGGCTAGGATGTTTGCATAACAAGTTTGTTGCCTATGAAATAGCAATATAATTGCGGGAAATTTTGGAGGAATAAATTAGCTTCATTCCTGTGACATACTTTTTTTATATATGAAAAGTATTTGGGGTAGTTGACAAGAATATAATTTCACATGAATTATGCTAAAATTGGCTATTGCACTAGATTTTGTTAGCCACTAAGGCTGACCTTAATTGCTATTATTATTAGCATTACTTTTTTGGTCATTCTTTCCTTCTCCTAATCTTATTAAGATTCCATGACTTGTGAATTTCGATTTATTTTGAAATACATGTAATATATTGAGTAGAGATTGTGGGGATTAGTGAGAATAAAGCGAAGTTAATTCAGTCATATGTCTGCTTTTATATATATATATATAAAAACATGTGTTCTTGTCCGTTTTTTGGTTTGAGACTAGTCATGTTTGGACCAGGGTGGTATTCAAGTAAAACCTACCTAATAGTGATGGCTCCAGGACTTGAACTCAGTCCAAATGCTTGGGCAAGAAGTCTACTCCACTTCTTCCAACCATGCTTTTTTTATTTTGAGTTTAGCATGTCTATAAAAATTACTTCTTATTAAAGTGTTCTGTTAAATTTGAAGGATTTCAGTTATTTTTTTTAAAATTTTTTGCATATTGCCTCCTGTTACTGTTTGTGTAGACATGTTTTTCTTCAAAGCTACACTCTGGTTTCTTTTATGCTCCATCTCGATCCATACAGTTCAAACTTACTGCAGCTTGTTTAATTTGGCATCTTAGTAAAGCATTTGGTTGCAATCAAGTATACATTGTTGACCAAGACATATGCAACAACATTATTGCTAGCCTAATCGAACAATTCTATAGTATTGATTACTTTACTTTTTTGATTGTTCATGATGTCTGACCTTTACTAACTGGATGATAAATGTTATTAAGACATATGTGGGTTGCGTTATATCAGATTTCAGTCTTAGCCTCTTGGCCTGTAGGTTCTTAGCACCCAATTCCTGTAGGGGTATTTGCCAAGTTCCGAGGTTTGGCTCCTCTTGTCTTCCCCCTGAAATGAACAAAAAGAAGAAGCATATTTTATTTATTTCCCTCATTTCTCTTGGTATATGATAACCTTTGGTGAGTAAAGAAGTAATTAGTTTGATTTGCTGCAGGGGATATAAACGGTTTTTTAGAAGAACTCTTCTTGAGCAGTCAGACTACCTCAAAAACGATTGCCTCTCTGTTCATTGTAGTGTCGGAGTTGTTACGTCACATACAGAAGGTCCTAAGTTCTACTCCATAGCTGTTCCGCCTTCAAGAATTGGTCATCATTTTGGACAATTACTAAAAACTGGAAAGGGAACTGATGTTAGCTTTGAAGTTGATGGGGAAGTCTTTTATGCCCACAAGTTGGTACTTGCTGCACGTTCGCCTGTGTTTAGGGCACAACTTTTTGGTCCTATGAAGGAACAGAATACAAAGCAGATAAAAGTTGAAGATATTGAAGCTCCGGTTTTTAAGGTTCATTCAAATACCCCTCTTCTTATGTTGGACAAGAACTCATGCTACTTCTTGACCAATGATAATGCATTGGTGATGGATGCAAAGCATTAACCTGCTGTGGATAGCATACACTGCCTAGGATGCATCATGTCAACTCCATTGATAGCATGCCTGATGTTAATAATTAGTTGGAAACTTCTCCATGCAAATTATATGCTGGGGTGGCTGATGCTTATGCTTTTGAAGTCAATTTGTGGCATGTACTGTCTTAATCTTTTAGTTAATTGCTTCATATAACGCACATGTAGATCGTCAATGGCTATACACAACAGTACATTCCTGAATGTGCATTTCTTTACCTTTCTAAAAATAATGATATTCGAGCTTTATTTGAAGGCTACAAAATATTTTACTCGTCAAGCTAAAGCAATGTGACTATATAAAGTACGCTATGGTCCGGGTTACTGATACAGTATTATCTCTATTGACTATTCCTTATCTTGCGCTTTGCAGGCCCTACTTCACTTTATGTACTGGGATTCTCTACCTGACATGCAAGAGCTCACTGGTCTCGACTCCAAGTGGGTGACTACATTGATGTCTCAGCATCTGCTTGCTGCCGCAGATAGGTATGGACTAGAAAGGTTGCGATTGCTCTGTGAGTCCAATCTTTGTGAGGATGTTACCATTAACACTGCGGCAACTACATTAGCCTTGGCCGAACAGCACCATTGTTTCCAGTTGAAAGCTGTGTGTCTCAAGTTCGTTGCAGTGCCAGAAAATCTAAGAGGTGAGTGTCTCTTTATGTTTTGATATGTACATCAATGTTGAATTAGGGCTATCCATGCCCGAAAATAATTGCTTTTAGATAGAATGCATGGCAAGTTATCATATAGCTATTCTTAAGTTTGTCTTCTTGTTATGGGTCATAAATGCCACAGCTATTCTCACATAGAAGTCCCATATAGCCGGATTGTGTCTTAGCCCTCGGGATATTATGCAATCATTCTTCATGCAATTGAACAAAACACGACCTTAGGGTTTTCTATCTCGAGCTTTTATCATATATTGTCGAACCTGAAACCCTTCATTCAAGTACAGCTATTCTGAATGTCTCATTTGGGATTTCATCAAGTCATACAACTGCAATTGCACTTTGGTTTATACCATCATCAACATCCATAATCTTTACAAGATTCATCCAACTCTTAGGTTTCTCTTGACTGAACCCCCAGCGTTTTTCTTTTGTCTTGGGCAGCTGTAATGCAAACAGATGGTTTCGTGTACTTAAAGGAAAGTTGCCCATCTGTCATGACCGAGCTGTTGGAGTATGTGGCTAGAGTGATTGAGCACTCGATGTATGTATGCAAACATGGGATTGAACCCATCTTTGATGGAAGTGATGCAAATGGTAGGAGGGTGAAGCAACGGCTATAGCTACAGCTTGGTACAGTTTCCTTACTAATTAAAAGTAAAATAAGAAAGAAGAAGATATGAATGACCAAAAATAGATGAAAATACAATTGGATTAGAAGAATTCCTTTTTTTTTTTTAAATTTTATTTCAGTGTTGTAAGCTTGGGTATTTGTAAGAGATGTAAATTTAGTTGTTCCTATGGTTGCTCTGTATTGGGAAGTGATATTTCCTCATTATATATTTGCGTTGTAGTTGTGTTTCATCTTTAAAATATTTATATATAACTTATAATAGGATCTAAATTTGTATGTTTAATAATGCCTTTTAATTGTATTATTAGGTCTACTTCATTCAATATATGTATATCAAAGTACAGAAAAAGGGGGCCAAATGACCCCAAATACAAATCTGAAGAAAAACGATATGAATGTCTGACCAAAATGAAGTCATATCGGATGAAAACATGAGGGTAGCCTTTGTATTGTAAAACTCGGAGTCTCCGGCGGTCGTATATTAGTGGCCTGTGGAAAAATAAAGACAAAAGGTGTGAAGCTAAGTGGTGATGAGAGGGGAAAAAAGAAATGGTGAAGACGCGTGGTTGACATTGAGGTCGTATTTGAACTCTGATAGAAATCATAACATTTCGAGAATGAATTATGATCCACGTGTGATAGCATAGAAAATTAAAAATTGAATTAAATAATGCATTAACGCAACAATTATATCTTTTTTAACACTCGTAATATCAAAAATCTCAATCTCTACTTACAAGTTAAGCAATTAATTGGTGGGCGTCCACCCCCACCGTGTCTTAAAACATTAACGAGCTCCTGCTCCCCGTGCCATTTGTCACCTTCTCATGCTTCTTATATGCTTCCCCATTGAAATCGCCGCCGTCCTCATCCTCATCCTCCTCTTCCTCCACCTCCTCGCAGTTTTCTTCTTCCGACGACAGTGGCACTAGCCAACAAGTCCCATGCAAGTGGCCGTTCACGCAAACGAAATACTCCAACCTCCCGTCACGTGACCCGAGTCGCCGGGCGGCGCTCTTGGGAACGAGCCGAGCCGCCGTCATGCTCCAAACTCGGGTCCCGCAGTAAGGACACCTAACCCGGTCGTCGAACGCTACTTGCCGTCCGATCAAGCAGGCTCGTGTGTTGGACCTGAGAAATCCCCGGAATACCCCTCGGTAGATCCCTAAATCGTCTTCTTTATCCCCCACTGGGTGCTCACACGGGTCACTGACGAACAACAGATCCGCCCGACATTTTTTGGTCAAGAAGCTCCGACCCGAAGTCTTCGAGAACCGAGACGCACCCGCGAAATGACCCGGAGAAGACCGACTCAGTTTGAAATTGCGAGTCGACTCACAACCACAACAGAAAAACATGAGCTTCGCGAGAGCATCCCATCCACCACCTATTCTTCCACTAGGTGAGCCATTAACCAATGCCGATACCATGCGAGGCGCTCGATATACACAGAGCTTCCGCCATAATAACCGTTTCGCTATAGCTCGAAGCTTACGGTTGACTGAAGCGGTCAAACAAAGGACCTGCAAATCCCATTTTATTGACTCGAAAACGAGTAACAGTACACACTCGTTGAGTATCCCCGAGTCATCCGACTCGGTTTCTTGACTCAGTGGATTAAGTCTTCGTCTCTGGGCGGCACTCATTTCTATTAGGGGGCGGAGGAGGATCGGGGGATAGCGATGGTAATTTAAAAGCGCCTAAATACCAGTGTCTGAAACTCGAGCGAAAGACACGTGTCCAAATGGAAATGGATAGTCTATTGCCCTAGATCATGGGACACGTGGTGTGATATCGTTGGAAAGCTTCGACGCGTGGTGGATTTGTATTGCGCGATGCAGGTGATCGAGGATCGAGAATAACGTCAGCTGGTAAATTGAGATGTCAGGATCAGCCTCCACGTGTCCAATGATTTCCCCGAAATACGAGATATCTTTTTCATGCCTCGAAAATATCTAGATGGCTCAAACTTCAACGTGTTGAATACAAGTTGAGTGCTCTTTTCTTTTCCTAAATAAAAAATAATTTAGTTTGATTTTTTTGGTTAAATAATATTTTATTCTTGAATTTATTATTTATGTCTTTTTTTTAATGGATAATATTATAACCAAATAAAATAACTTCAAAAAAATCTATACTATAAATTAATAAACATAATGTAGAGAAAATGATATGATTGTCTATAAGTGGTAAAAGCACCTTCTACTTTTAGAGATAAATTTAGATTAAAATTCCAACTAGAAATGATAATCACAAATCTTTAAAAAAAATTCATCTTTACTAATAGTAAAACGTGATGGATTGATTGCTCAGGTGAAGGTGAAATCTTCAACGGCAAAGTTTTTCTGAAATTTCACTACTTATGTTAAATGACAATAATTTCAAATCGCACACTTTTAATATGGATTTTAATAAGTTAAAATATATCATAAATCTTTATACTTAATTAATTTATATAATATTAAGGGGATTTTTGAAATAATATGATTTTTTTTTACAAAAATAATATGAACTTTGCATGAAAATCCTAAATTTATATGGCGGCATGGCGATTGTGAATTTAAAATTACAGGAATTCTATGTTTCTTTTTAATACAATCATTATCTTGTAGTCACTCAAAATCAATAGCCACCTTATTGATTTAGGATTCTCGTGTATAGTCCGTGTTATTTTGATAATTAAAATTTTCATATTATTTCAATAAATTTTTTTTTCATATTATTAGAAAAGGTCAAAAAAAAATAGCTTAAATTATTTTGTAAGAGGAGAAATAGTGGTGGGATGACACGTGGAAACATATTAACAGACCGCGTGTTTGCTTCCATTTATGAAACGATAGCTGTTGATAAAAAAGGAAGCGGGAAAAGGCTTATTTGACTCGTGATCAGCACGTGGATTGAAGATTCTAATTATGGATTAAAGTGATAATTCTAAATAATAATATATTAAAATACAAGAAACTTAATTAAAAATAATTATAATATGATACTTATATAAACAACACAGTTAATACAGATGTGATGTCAATATATAAATATTTTAAAATTTAAGAGAAATGATACAAATGGTCATTTAATTGTACTTGCGTTCCTGTTTTGATCACTTAGCTTTAAAAAATTTCAATGTAGACACTAATATTTAAATTTATTCCTATTTTTGTCACCTGTCATTAAATTGTTCTAACTAGTATAATAACACATTCAGTCCTTAATATTTACATATTATATCAATTTGATCTTATTGCCAAATCATTCAATAAATATAACTTTTTACACTTATAAATTCTATCAATTTAATCCTCAAACTTTCTAACTAAATGTTTCAGCTTTTAAAATAAAAAAAAAAAACATTCTGCATCAATAAATTTGTACCAAAACAAATTCTGCAATAAACAAGTGGTAAAAAGCTCTATATTGGTATTAAAAGTAACTCAATATTTTCTTTTCTAATTTACAATATTCAAATTTAAATATTTAAATATTAAAATTTTATCAGTTAACTAAATAAATATATGATCTGTATGCAACGTAATGGATATCCCATGAAAAAGGGACACCCTTTTTGTCTTAAGTACAATTTTATTAATAGGGTTATTTAAAGCTATATTTCTTCAAGGTTTAATTGTGTCCATACAACCCTTCTTAACAGGTCTCCTTAACATTCAAATGAAATCTTTGATGACTGATTCAATAATCAAAAAGTTGTTGGTTGTAGATGAGTAATTTCGAAAATTTGTCGATAAAGGAATTGGTTTGAAAAGTGCTCATTAGTTGGTTTTATAAATTTATAGACTTGTTGAATTTTAATTAAGAATGTAAGTATTGTGAACTAAATATGTTATTATACTATTTTAAAAATAATTTTTTATTATCAATTTAACTACGAATGACTAAAATAAGAGTTAATTCAAATATTAGTGCCTAAATTAAAAAAATTTAAAGTTGAATGACAAAGCAGGAAGTTGGAGATCATTTGTATAGTTTAACTTAAATTTCACATTACCAAATTTATATAAATAAAAAAATAATATTAAAAAAAAAGATATTTATTTGTATTTTTTTAATGAATTATAATAATAGAATAAAGTTCGAATAATAAATGAAACTCGAACCCATGTAACACCTATAATTATTATTAAAAACAAAAACAAGAGTGAGGAGTTAGCGAAGCTAAACTAACTTTTTATGTTGGTTGGGATAGGAGCAATTTATTACATTATGAGGTTCGAGCAGCTTTTCAGCATAAATGGGTGCCCACTCATTTATAGCTCATAAATAGATTCTTTACCTTTTTCCGAGCTATAAGTTATGATTTTGATTTTTTTTATTACTAGTTGATTAACGTAAAATATAAATATAAAAATAATAAAATTAAACAGTTTAGTGATTATTTATAATTAAGAGATAAAAAAGAATAGTTGGATAATCTCTACGGTAGTTTATCCTTAAAATATTAAAAAATAATTTATTTGACAGTTTAATTAATTTTTTAGTCTAGATAAATTAATTTGTACCAATTTTCAAATTAATTAGCTC